>NW_027464779.1:0-15000 GCF_043290135.1 Rhipicephalus microplus
GCCAGTTCCTTGACCGACCGCCGACGCTTGTGCCGTTCCTCTCGTACTTGGCAGTCGCCGCGCGATTGTCGGGTCGTCGTTCTTGCACGCTCGAACGGTCGGGAGGGCACTCGGCTGGCGTTTCGGGAACGCGCAGCCTCGCCTTCTACCGACGTAACCACGACTCGCCGTTCGCGCTCCGCCGCTCCTGTTTACAGTACTAGGCGGTCCCGCAGCGGTCGGGTCGCGCATTTCGAGCGCTTCGAGCCACGGTGCAGTGGCGGGTCGAAAGCCGACCTATGAGTGCGTTGCGCCGTTTGTACCCGCGTCCGCCACCTGGCCGACCGTCCAAGGTCGCGGTGTTGGCGTCCGCTGGGCGCAACAATTTGTCACGGGGTGCCGCTCCACATTCAGGCAGCCCCGTGGGGAAAAGCCGACCCCGCGTCCAAACGGGGTCAGCGGCAGAAAGTGTCGGGCGCAGACGCAGCTGAGGCGCTCACCCTTCACAATCCGTTAATGATCCTTCCGCAGGTTCACCTACGGAAACCTTGTTACGACTTTTACTTCCTCTAAATGATCAAGTTTGGTCATCTTTCCAACAGACCGGCGCAACCGAAAGGCCGCGCCGGACATCGGTCCGAAGACCTCACTAAATCATTCAATCGGTAGTAGCGACGGGCGGTGTGTACAAAGGGCAGGGACGTAATCAACGCGAGCTTATGACTCGCGCTTACTGGGAATTCCTCGTTCAAGGGGAACAATTGCAAGCCCCTATCCCAATCACGAAAGAAGTTCCACGGGTTACCCAGTCTTTTCAGACAGGGATAAAGACACGCTGCTTCCTTCAGTGTAGCGCGCGTGCGGCCCCGGACATCTAAGGGCATCACAGACCTGTTATTGCTCTGTTTCGTGCGGCTAGGAGCCGCTTGTCCCTCTAAGAAGGTTGTAAGGTGCTGGGAACCCCGCACCTATTTAATAGGCTAGAGTCTCGTTCGTTATCGGAATTAACCAGACAAATCGCTCCACCAACTAAGAACGGCCATGCACCACCATCCACCGAATCAAGAAAGAGCTCTCAATCTGTCAATCCTCCCAGTGTCCGGGCCGGGTAAGTTTTCCCGTGTTGAGTCAAATTAAGCCGCAGGCTCCACTCCTGGTGGTGCCCTTCCGTCAATTCCTTTAAGTTTCAGCTTTGCAACCATACTTCCCCCGGAACCCAAATACTTTGGTTTCCCGGAAGCTGCCCGCCGAGTCATTTGAGTAACTCAGGCGGATCGCTGGTTGGCATCGTTTATGGTCAGAACTAGGGCGGTATCTGATCGCCTTCGAACCTCTGACTTTCGTTCTTGATCAATGAAAACATTCTTGGCAAATGCTTTCGCAGTAGTTCGTCTTGCGACGGTCCAAGAATTTCACCTCTAGCGCCGCAATACGAATGCCCCCGTCCGTCCCTCTTAATCATTACCTCGTATTCCAAAAACCAACAGAACAGAAACGAGGTCTTGTTCTATTATTCCATGCAAGTTTATTCAGGCGACTCGCCTGCGTTGAGCACTCTAATTTTTTCAAAGTAAAAGCACCGGCCATCTCGAGGCACACAATGAAGTGCACCAAGAAAGAACCGGCATGATGTTCAGTCCGAGCCGTCGCATCGGGTAGATGCACTACTCGTCTGGAACTGAGATCCAACTACGAGCTTTTTAACCGCAGCAGCTTTAGTATACGCTATTGGAGCTGGAATTACCGCGGCTGCTGGCACCAGACTTGCCCTCCAATTGATCCTCGTTAAAGGATTTAGAGTGTACTCATTTCAATTACGGGGCCTCAAAAGAGTCCCGTATTGTTATTTTTCGTCACTACCTCCCCGTGCCGGGAGTGGGTAATTTGCGCGCCTGCTGCCTTCCTTGGATGTGGTAGCCGTTTCTCAGGCTCCCTCTCCGGAATCGAACCCTGATTCTCCGTTACCCGTAACAACCATGGTAAGCAAGTAACCTACCATCGAAAGTTGATAAGGCAGACACTTGAAAGAAACGTCGCCGGCTCGTGGCCATGCGATCAGCACAAAGTTATCCAGAGTCACCACACAATACGGGCCGAAACCCGATCGATCTTGGTCTAATAAAAGCACCCGTTACCCAAAGGGCTCCAGGCTCACTGCATGTATTAGCTCTAGAATTGCCACAGTTATCCAAGTAGGAAGAAACGATCTAAGGAACCATAACTGATTTAATGAGCCATTCGCGGTTTCGCCTTATTTCGGCATGTACTTAGACATGCATGGCTTAATCTTTGAGACAAGCATATGATTACTGGCAGGATCAACCAGGTAATCGTTCGACTGCGCGTCCGTCCTCGCCTTCGGCGGGCCGGACGCAGTCTGTGTGCGGCGGAGGCCACCTTCAGGCGCCCCAACACGCTTATTTTGCACTCCGAGATGACGGCGTTCGAGCTCGCTACGGCACAACCTTCCCGAAAGACGAGTGGGAGCCGTGCGGCAAGAAGCACGTTCATGCTCGCTCTTTTTCGTTGCATCGACTCGGTCGCGCCGTGCGGGTTGCCCAAGCCCGCTGCACTGTCGGTGGACCGGCCGGAACTAGCAACGGAGCCGAGACTGCAAAGCCGCCAGACGACGGGTCACGCCCGCGTCTTCGGCGCTTTCGCATCTGAATCGCCCGAGGACGACACGGAACACACCTCGATATCGTGGTAAAACGGCACCGTCCGACAACCAGCCCCTAACGCATCAAGCGGATGAGGCTGCAGACGACTGCCGTGGATTCCCCTGGAGCAGACCCGAGGACACGCTTGACGAGGCCGAAGCCCGCCGCATATCAGACACCCGGTCGCTTTCGCGTACGCCGCTCACGAGAACCCCCACATAATAGCAGCGATAAGTACCCAGACCTCCTTGGGCACTAATACGAGCGTACTCGAGAAAATTTCACCGCGGGTGTGCCCCGAAACGTGTGGCACGTTGAGCGTGCCACAAGTCTACGTCGCTCTCAAACCCGCCGAGGTCGTAGAATTTGCGACCCTACTCACGAAATTCCCACCGAGGATACGGCCGCAAACGTACCGCACCTTGGGTAGGCCACGAGTTTGTGCAACACTACGCTGACGGCACAGCACCGAGGTCGTGCGCGCACGCACGGGAAAATTCCGCCGCGGTTTCTGCCGAAAACGTGAGGCACCACGACTCTCCGCAAGTTCGCGTCGACTGCGAAAGACCGAAGTCGTGAACGACGTGTCCGCTACTCGCCGCCGACACGCTGGACACCAAACGTACAACGACTCGACGGCGTCGTAGAGGCCCACGACGCGGTTTTCCTTAACGACGTCTCGGCGTGGCACCGACAGGTTAGAACGGCCGACCAACGTTCCCTGTCCGCCGTTCGGCTCAGTCGAAGGGCTCGGCGACTTCGGCAACGCTGCGAAGCCGCACGGTGACGCACGCCATGTCCCCATTTTTTTTTTTTTTCTTTCTGCGTCTGCCGGGGTGCCCCTATAATAGCAGCGATAAGCACCCAGACCGCCGTGGGTCGCTCGCCCCGGCTGACGTGGTTTTTCGTACTCCTGCGGCGGTCGCCGTCAAGCACGTCCAAATACGCTACTTTCGTGGGCGCATTCACGCTCTTTCGCTTCGCCGGAGTGCCAGCACTCACTCTGCCAAAAACGGCGAACATCCGAGCGGCGGTTCCCACTTTTGCGTCGGCGTCGCAAACCCCGCCCCGGCAGACGAGGTTTGCCGTACTCGTGCGACGGTGGCCGGCGGGCACGTCGAAAGACGCCGATATCGTGCGCGAATTGGCGCACCTTGGCTTCACCGGAGTGCCGCCACTGACTCCTCCAAAAACGGCGAAGATCCGAGCGGCGCTTCCCACTTTCGCATCGGCGTCCCGAACTCCGCCCCGGCTGACGCGGTTTACCGTACTCGTGCGACGGTCGCCGGCGAGCACGTGGAAAGACGCCGATATCGTGCCCGAATCGGCTCCGTTCGGCTTCGCCGGAGTGCCAGCACTGGCTCGGCGAAAGACGACGAACATCCGAGCGACGGTTCTCACTATTGCGTACGCGTCGCAAACCCCGCCCCGGCAGACGCACTTTGCCGTACTCGTGCGACGGTCGCCGGCGAGCACGTAGAAAGACGCCGATATCGTGCCGGAATCGGCCCCGTTTGGCTTCGCCGGAGTGCCAGCACTCACTCGGCCACAAACGGCGAACATCCGAGCGGCGGTTCCCACTTAGCCGTCGGCGTCCCGAACTCCGCCCCGGCAGACGCGGTTGCCGAGCTCGTGCGACTAGCGACCGCGAAGCCGTCTCGCGACGCCGCTTTCGTGCGCGGCTCCCACTGCGACCTGGGTCACCCGAGGTCGACGAGCAAGAAAGAATGTCGAAAAAAATTTTTTTTTTTTTTGCGTCTGCCGGGGTGCCCCTATAATAGCAGCGATAAGCACCCAGACCGCCATGGGTCGCTCGCCCCGGCTGACGTGGTTTTTCGTTTTCCTGCGGTGGTCGTCGTCAAGCACGTCCAAACACGCCACTTTCGTGGGCGCATTCGCGCTCTTTCGCTTCGCCGGAGTGCCAGCACTCACTCTGCCAAAAACGGCGAACATCCTAGTGGCGGTTCCCACTTTTGCGTCGGCGTCGCCAACCCCGCCCCGGCATACGCGGTTTGCCGTACTCGTGCGGCGGTGGCCGGCGGGCACGTCGAAAGACACCGATATCGTGCGCGAGTCGATGCTTCTTGGTCTCGCAGGAGGGCCGCCACTCACTCCTGCAAAAACGGCGAAGATCCGAGCGGCGCTTCCCACTTTTTCGTCGGCATCGCAAACCTCGCCCCGGCAGACGCGCTTTGCCGTACTCGTGCGACGGTCGCCGGCGAGCACGTCGAAATACGCCGATATCGTGCCCGAATCGGCCCCGTTTCGCTTCGCCGGAGTGCCAGCACTCACTCGGCCAAAAACGGCGAACATCCGAGCAGCGGTACCCACTTAGCCGTCGGCATCCCGAACTCCGCGCCGGCTGACGCGGTTGCCGAGCTCGTGCGACTAGCGACCGCGAACGCGTCTCGCGACGCCGCTTTCGTGCGCGGCTCCCATTGCGACCTGGGTTACCCGAGCTCGACCAGCAAAAAAGAAGGTCGAAAAAAAATTTTTTTTTTCTGCGTCTGCCGGGGTGCCCCTATAATAGCAGCGATAAGCACCCAGACCGCCGTGGGTCGCTCGCCCCGGCTGACGTGGTTTTTCGTACTCCTGCAGCGGTCGCCGTCAAGCACGTCCAAATACGCCACTTTCGTGGGCGCTTTCGCGCTCTTTCGCGTCGCCGGTGTGCCAGCACTCACTCTGCCAAAAACGGCGAACATCCTAGTGGCGGTTCCCACTTTTGCGTCGGCGTCGCCAACCCCGCCCCGGCATACGCGGTTTGCCGTACTCGTGCGGCGGTGGCCGGCGGGCACGTCGAAAGACACCGATATCGTGCGCGAGTCGATGCTTCTTGGTCTCGCAGGAGGGCCGCCACTCACTCCTGCAAAAACGGCGAAGATCCGAGCGGCGCTTCCCACTTTTTCGTCGGCATCGCAAACCTCGCCCCGGCAGACGCGCTTTGCCGTACTCGTGCGACGGTCGCCGGCGAGCACGTCGAAATACGCCGATATCGTGCCCGAATCGGCCCCGTTTCGCTTCGCCGGAGTGCCAGCACTCACTCGGCCAAAAACGGCGAACATCCGAGCAGCGGTACCCACTTAGCCGTCGGCATCCCGAACTCCGCGCCGGCTGACGCGGTTGCCGAGCTCGTGCGACTAGCGACCGCGAACGCGTCTCGCGACGCCGCTTTCGTGCGCGGCTCCCATTGCGACCTGGGTTACCCGAGCTCGACCAGCAAAAAAGAAGGTCGAAAAAAAATTTTTTTTTTCTGCGTCTGCCGGGGTGCCCCTATAATAGCAGCGATAAGCACCCAGACCGCCGTGGGTCGCTCGCCCCGGCTGACGTGGTTTTTCGTACTCCTGCAGCGGTCGCCGTCAAGCACGTCCAAATACGCCACTTTCGTGGGCGCTTTCGCGCTCTTTCGCGTCGCCGGTGTGCCAGCACTCACTCTGCCAAAAACGGCCAACATCCGAGCGGCGGTTCCCACTTTTGCGTCGGCGTCGTAAACCCCGCCCCGGCAGACGCGGTTTGCCCTACTCGTTCGACGGTCGCCGGCGAGCGCGTCGAAAGACGCCGATATCGTGCGCTAATTGGCGCTCCTTGGCTTCTCCGGAGTGCCGCCACTCACTCCTCCAAAAACGGCGAAGATCCGAGCGGCGTTCTCCACTTTCGCATCGGCGTCCCGAACTCCGCCCGGGCTGACGCGGTTTACCGTACTCGTGCGACGGTCGCCGCCGGGCACGTCGAAAGACGCCGATATCGTGCCGTAATCGGCCCCGTTTGGCTTCGCCCGAGTGCCAGCACTCACTCGGCCAAAAACGGCGAACATCCGAGCAGCGTTTCCCACTTTCGCATCGGCGTCCCGAAGCCCGCCCCGGCAGACGCGGTTTGCCCTACTCGAGCGACGGTCGCCGGCGATCACGTCGAAAGGCGCCGAATTCGTGCACGAATCGATGCTTCTTGGTCTCGCAGGAGGGCCGCCACTCACTCCTGCAAAAACGGCGAAGATCCGAGTTGCGCTTCCCACTTTTTCGTCGGCGTCCCGAACTACGCCCCGGCTGACGCGGTTTACCGTACTCGTGCGACGGTCGCCGGCGGGCACTTCAAAATACGCCGATTTCGTGGGCGCATTCACGCTGTTTCGCTTCCCCGGAGTGCCAACACTCACTCTGCCGAAAGCGGCGATCATCCGAGCGGCGGTTCCCACTTTTGCGTCGGCTTCGCAAACGGCGCCCCGGCAGACGCGCTCGTGCGACGTACTCGTGCGACGGTCGCCGGCGAGCACGTCGAAAGACGCCGATATCGTGCTCGAATCGACCCCGTTTCGCTTCGCCGGAGTGCTGCCAGTCACGGCGCAGAAAACGGCGAACAAGTGTTTTTTTTTTTTTTTTCCTAGAATTTGTGTTATAGAAGGCACATTTGATATCGGACGATAATTTTCAACTTTATCACGCGCACCGATTTTCGTGTAGAGGTTTGCAAGTTTATGGGAATTTCTCCACTTGGAATAATGCGATTTAGTAGTACTACGAGAACTTCATGGATGTACTCAAGGGTACGGGGCAAGTCAGTTACGTCAACACCTGCAGATTTTTTACACTTCAAACTGAAAATTGTTGGTTGTGAGTCCTCGTGTGATATTAAAGGCCGATTCGCTAACACATAGAACAAAGAAAGAAAGGAAGAAAAAACGCCCGCGCTCGCTCAAGAAACCTGGGTTCGCAACAAGTGGCAACAACAAGCAACCGAGCGAGTGCGCCAAAACCCGTGGCGGCCGAACAAACGCGAAGTCCCAACCGCGTCAGCCGGGGCGGCACGGGACAGGAAAAATCACTTCAGCCGGGGCGGCGGGGCACCGAATAAACCTCGTCACCTCGTCGCAGGATAAAAGAGGAAACAAAAAGTCTAAACAGCGTCTGCTGGAGCGAATGCGTAATAAAACAACAACAACAACAAAAAAAAAACACCCGCGCTCAAGAAGTCTGCAATCCTCACAAAAGGCGACTGTGACCGAGCAGCGTCAGCCGGGGCCGTGCGGAAACGGAAAAACCGCGACTACCGGGGCGTCGAGGCACCGAAAAATCCACTTCAGCCGCGGCGAAAAAAAAAAACAAAAAGAAAGACGGAGGGGGGGGGGGGGGAACCACGTCTGCCGGGGCGAAGGAAAAAAAAAAACGCGTCTGCCGGGGCGAGCCCGGGTGCGGCACCACCGGGAAAACTGTGGCAAACAGACATGGCGATCGAGTGAGTGGGCCGCCAGCCAGGCTCAGCCAAAAAGTGCAAAGTCCGAACTGCGTCAGCCGGGGCGGCAAAAACCGCGTCAGCCGGGGCGGCGCAAAAAACCGCGTCTGCCGGGGCGGCACGAAACCGCGTCAGCCGGGGCGGGGCGAAAACTGCGTCAGCCGGGGCGAAAAGAAAAAAAAAACGCGTCTGCCGGGGCAAGCCCGGGTGCGGCACCACCGGGAAAACTGTGGCAAACAGACATGGCGATCGAGTGAGTGGGCCGCCAGCCAGGCACAGCCGAAAAGTGCAAAGTCCGAACCGTGTCAGCCGGGGCGACGCAAAAACCGCGTCAGCCGGGGCGGCGCGAAAACCGCGTCAGCCGGGGCGGCACGAAACCGCGTCAGCCGGGGCGGCGCGAAAACTGCGTCAGCCGGGGCGGCGCGAAAACCTCGTCAGCCGGGGCGAGCGAAAAGGGGGGGGGGGGGAACCACGTCTGCCGGGGCGAAAGAAAAAAAAACGCGTCTGCCGGGGCGAGCCCGGGTGCGGCACCACCGGGAAGACTGTGGCAAACAGACATGGCGATCGAGTGAGTGGGCCGCCAGCCAGGCTCAGCCCAAAAAGTGCCAAGTCCGAACTGCGTCAGCCGGGGCGGCAAAAACCGCGTCAGCCGGGGCGGCGCGAAAACCGCGTCTGCCGGGGCGGCGCGAAAACTGCGTCAGCCGGGGCGAGCCCGGGTGCGGCACCACCGGGAAAACTGTGGCTAACAGACATGGCGATCGAGTGAGTGGGCCACCAGCCAGGCTCAGCCAAAAAGTGCCAAGTCCGAACTGCGTCAGCCGGGGCGGCAAAAACCGCGTCAGCCGGGGCGGCGCAAAAAAACCGCGTCTGCCGGGGCGGCACGAAACCGCGTCAGCCGGGGCGGCGCGAAAACTGCGTCAGCCGGGGCGAAAGAAAAAAAAAACGCGTCTGCCGGGGCGAGCCCGGGTGCGGCACCACCGGGAAAACTGTGGCAAACAGACATGGCGATCGAGTGAGTGGGCCGCCAGCCAGGCACAGCCGAAAAGTGCTAAGTCCGAACTGCGTCTGCCGGGGCGGCACGAAACCGCGTCAGCCGGGGCGGCGCGAAAACCGCGTCTGCCGGGGCGGCACGAAACCGCGTCAGCCGGGGCGGCGCGAAAACTGCGTCAGCCGGGGCGAGCCCGGGTGCGGCACCACCGGGAAAACTGTGGCAAACAGACATGGCGATCGAGTGAGTGGGCCGCCAGCCAGGCACAGCCGAAAAGTGCTTAGTCCGAACTGCGTCTGCCGGGGCGGCACGAAACCGCGTCAGCCGGGGCGGCGCGAAAACCGCGTCTGCCGGGGCGGCACGAAACCGCGTCAGCCGGGGCGGCGCGAAAACTGCGTCAGCCGGGGCGAGCCCGGGTGCGGCACCACCGGGAAAACTGTGGCAAACAGACATGGCGATCGAGTGAGTGGGCCGCCAGCCAGGCACAGCCGAAAAGTGCTAAGTCCGAACTGCGTCAGCCGGGGCGGCAAAAACCGCGTCAGCCGGGGCGGCGCAAAAAACCGCGTCTGCCGGGGCGGCACGAAACCGCGTCAGCCGGGGCGGCGCGAAAACTGCGTCAGCCGGGGCGAAAGAAAAAAAAAAAAACGCGTCTGCCGGGGCGAGCCCGGGTGCGGCACCACCGGGAAAACTGTGGCAAACAGACATGGCGATCGAGTGAGTGGGCCGCCAGCCAGGCACAGCCGAAAAGTGCTAAGTCCGAACTGCGTCTGCCGGGGCGGCACGAAACCGCGTCAGCCGGGGCGGCGCGAAAACCGCGTCTGCCGGGGCGGCACGAAACCGCGTCAGCCGGGGCGGCGCGAAAACTGCGTCAGCCGGGGCGAGCCCGGGTGCGGCACCACCGGGAAAACTGTGGCAAACAGACATGGCGATCGAGTGAGTGGGCCGCCAGCCAGGCACAGCCGAAAAGTGCTAAGTCCGAACTGCGTCTGCCGGGGCGGCACGAAACCGCGTCAGCCGGGGCGGCGCGAAAACCGCGTCTGCCGGGGCGGCGCGAAAACTGCGTCAGCCGGGGCGAGCCCGGGTGCGGCACCACCGGGAAAACTGTGGCAAACAGACATGGCGATCGAGTGAGTGGGCCGCCAGCCAGGCACAGCCGAAAAGTGCAAAGTCCGAACCGTGTCAGCCGGGGCGACGCAAAAACCGCGTCAGCCGGGGCGGCGCGAAAACCGCGTCAGCCGGGGCGGCACGAAACCGCGTCAGCCGGGGCGGCGCGAAAACTGCGTCAGCCGGGGCGGCGCGAAAACCTCGTCAGCCGGGGCGAGCGAAAAGGGGGGGGGGGGGAACCACGTCTGCCGGGGCGAAAGAAAAAAAAAACGCGTCTGCCGGGGCGAGCCCGGGTGCGGCACCACCGGGAAGACTGTGGCAAACAGACATGGCGATCGAGTGAGTGGGCCGCCAGCCAGGCTCAGCCCAAAAAGTGCCAAGTCCGAACTGCGTCAGCCGGGGCGGCAAAAACCGCGTCAGCCGGGGCGGCGCGAAAACCGCGTCTGCCGGGGCGGCGCGAAAACTGCGTCAGCCGGGGCGAGCCCGGGTGCGGCACCACCGGGAAAACTGTGGCTAACAGACATGGCGATCGAGTGAGTGGGCCACCAGCCAGGCTCAGCCAAAAAGTGCCAAGTCCGAACTGCGTCAGCCGGGGCGGCAAAAACCGCGTCAGCCGGGGCGGCGCAAAAAAACCGCGTCTGCCGGGGCGGCACGAAACCGCGTCAGCCGGGGCGGCGCGAAAACTGCGTCAGCCGGGGCGAAAGAAAAAAAAAAAACGCGTCTGCCGGGGCGAGCCCGGGTGCGGCACCACCGGGAAAACTGTGGCAAACAGACATGGCGATCGAGTGAGTGGGCCGCCAGCCAGGCACAGCCGAAAAGTGCTAAGTCCGAACTGCGTCTGCCGGGGCGGCACGAAACCGCGTCAGCCGGGGCGGCGCGAAAACCGCGTCTGCCGGGGCGGCACGAAACCGCGTCAGCCGGGGCGGCGCGAAAACTGCGTCAGCCGGGGCGAGCCCGGGTGCGGCACCACCGGGAAAACTGTGGCAAACAGACATGGCGATCGAGTGAGTGGGCCGCCAGCCAGGCACAGCCGAAAAGTGCTAAGTCCGAACTGCGTCTGCCGGGGCGGCACGAAACCGCGTCAGCCGGGGCGGCGCGAAAACCGCGTCTGCCGGGGCGGCACGAAACCGCGTCAGCCGGGGCGGCGCGAAAACTGCGTCAGCCGGGGCGAGCCCGGGTGCGGCACCACCGGGAAAACTGTGGCAAACAGACATGGCGATCGAGTGAGTGGGCCGCCAGCCAGGCACAGCCGAAAAGTGCTAAGTCCGAACTGCGTCAGCCGGGGCGGCAAAAACCGCGTCAGCCGGGGCGGCGCAAAAAACCGCGTCTGCCGGGGCGGCACGAAACCGCGTCAGCCGGGGCGAAAGAAAAAAAAAACGCGTCTGCCGGGGCGAGCCCGGGTGCGGCACCACCGGGAAAACTGTGGCAAACAGACATGGCGATCGAGTGAGTGGGCCGCCAGCCAGGCACAGCCGAAAAGTGCTAAGTCCGAACTGCGTCTGCCGGGGCGGCACGAAACCGCGTCAGCCGGGGCGGCGCGAAAACCGCGTCTGCCGGGGCGGCACGAAACCGCGTCAGCCGGGGCGGCGCGAAAACTGCGTCAGCCGGGGCGAGCCCGGGTGCGGCACCACCGGGAAAACTGTGGCAAACAGACATGGCGATTGAGTGAGTGGGCCGCCAGCCAGGCACAGCCGAAAAGTGCTAAGTCCGAACTGCGTCTGCCGGGGCGGCACGAAACCGCGTCAGCCGGGGCGGCGCGAAAACCGCGTCTGCCGGGGCGGCACGAAACCGCGTCAGCCGGGGCGGCGCGAAAACTGCGTCAGCCGGGGCGAGCCCGGGTGCGGCACCACCGGGAAAACTGTGGCAAACAGACATGGCGATCGAGTGAGTGGGCCGCCAGCCAGGCACAGCCGAAAAGTGCCAAGTCCGAACTGCGTCAGCCGGGGCGGCAAAAACCGCGTCAGCCGGGGCGGCGCAAAAAAACCGCGTCTGCCGGGGCGGCACGAAACCGCGTCAGCCGGGGCGGCGCGAAAACTGCGTCAGCCGGGGCGAAAGAAAAAAAAAAAACGCGTCTGCCGGGGCGAGCCCGGGTGCGGCACCACCGGGAAAACTGTGGCAAACAGACATGGCGATCGAGTGAGTGGGCCGCCAGCCAGGCACAGCCGAAAAGTGCTAAGTCCGAACTGCGTCTGCCGGGGCGGCACGAAACCGCGTCAGCCGGGGCGGCGCGAAAACCGCGTCTGCCGGGGCGGCACGAAACCGCGTCAGCCGGGGCGGCGCGAAAACTGCGTCAGCCGGGGCGAGCCCGGGTGCGGCACCACCGGGAAAACTGTGGCAAACAGACATGGCGATCGAGTGAGTGGGCCGCCAGCCAGGCACAGCCGAAAAGTGCTAAGTCCGAACTGCGTCTGCCGGGGCGGCACGAAACCGCGTCAGCCGGGGCGGCGCGAAAACCGCGTCTGCCGGGGCGGCACGAAACCGCGTCAGCCGGGGCGGCGCGAAAACTGCGTCAGCCGGGGCGAGCCCGGGTGCGGCACCACCGGGAAAACTGTGGCAAACAGACATGGCGATCGAGTGAGTGGGCCGCCAGCCAGGCACAGCCGAAAAGTGCTAAGTCCGAACTGCGTCAGCCGGGGCGGCAAAAACCGCGTCAGCCGGGGCGGCGCAAAAAACCGCGTCTGCCGGGGCGGCACGAAACCGCGTCAGCCGGGGCGAAAGAAAAAAAAAACGCGTCTGCCGGGGCGAGCCCGGGTGCGGCACCACCGGGAAAACTGTGGCAAACAGACATGGCGATCGAGTGAGTGGGCCGCCAGCCAGGCACAGCCGAAAAGTGCTAAGTCCGAACTGCGTCTGCCGGGGCGGCACGAAACCGCGTCAGCCGGGGCGGCGCGAAAACCGCGTCTGCCGGGGCGGCACGAAACCGCGTCAGCCGGGGCGGCGCGAAAACTGCGTCAGCCGGGGCGAGCCCGGGTGCGGCACCACCGGGAAAACTGTGGCAAACAGACATGGCGATTGAGTGAGTGGGCCGCCAGCCAGGCACAGCCGAAAAGTGCTAAGTCCGAACTGCGTCTGCCGGGGCGGCACGAAACCGCGTCAGCCGGGGCGGCGCGAAAACCGCGTCTGCCGGGGCGGCACGAAACCGCGTCAGCCGGGGCGGCGCGAAAACTGCGTCAGCCGGGGCGAGCCCGGGTGCGGCACCACCGGGAAAACTGTGGCAAACAGACATGGCGATCGAGTGAGTGGGCCGCCAGCCAGGCACAGCCGAAAAGTGCTAAGTCCGAACTGCGTCTGCCGGGGCGGCACGAAACCGCGTCAGCCGGGGCGGCGCGAAAACCGCGTCTGCCGGGGCGGCACGAAACCGCGTCAGCCGGGGCGGCGCGAAAACTGCGTCAGCCGGGGCGAGCCCGGGTGCGGCACCACCGGGAAAACTGTGGCAAACAGACATGGCGATCGAGTGAGTGGGCCGCCAGCCAGGCACAGCCGAAAAGTGCAAAGTCCGAACCGTGTCAGCCGGGGCGACGCAAAAACCGCGTCAGCCGGGGCGGCGCGAAAACCGCGTCTGCCGGGGCGGCACGAAACCGCGTCAGCCGGGGCGGCGCGAAAACTGCGTCAGCCGGGGCGAGCCCGGGTGCGGCACCACCGGGAAAACTGTGGCAAACAGACATGGCGATCGAGTGAGTGGGCCGCCAGCCAGGCACAGCCGAAAAGTGCTAAGTCCGAACTGCGTCAGCCGGGGCGGCAAAAACCGCGTCAGCCGGGGCGGCGCAAAAACCGCGTCTGCCGGGGCGAAATAAAAAAAAAAACAAAGAAAAAAGCCCGCGCTTAATCAAAAGAAAACAAAGAAAAAAGCTTGCGCTTAATCAAAAGAAAACAAACAAAAAAAGTTCGCGCTTAAGCCTGGCGGTGGAACCACCGGGGCAAACAGACCTGGCGATCGAGTGAGTGGGCCGCCAGCCGGGGTGAGCCAAAAAGTGCAAAGTCCGAACCGCGTCAGCCGGGGCGGCGCGAAAACCGCGTCAGCCGGGGCGGCGCGAAAACCGCGTCAGCCGGGGCGGCGCAAAAACCGCGTCAGCCGGGGCGGCGCAAAAACTGCGTCAGCCGGGGCGGCACGGAAAAACGAAAACCGCGTCAGCCGGGGCGACATCAAAATGAGGAAAAAAAAAAAAAACTGCCTTAGGACACCTGCGTACACTTTCATGCGTTTGGGCATATCTCTCTGTAACACGCGCGCCCCTCGTTACGCGCGGCACTCTGTTTTCTCCGACACCCATATTTCGGCGGCATGTGGCACGCGCGCCCGTCCCTACGCACGGCACACCGCAGTGCTTTCTCGATATTTTTCTTTTCCTCCAACACCGTCATCTATAGGCTTTTAGTGACCTGTTGCTCGTGGCACAAGTTCGCTTGCTCTGACACCTCTTGCATGCGCACCGTTTTTGCGCACGGTGCTATGCCGCAAAGCACGGCAGTCGCATGCGTTTCTCTCAGGCACCTCTTTTTTGACACAACGCTGTGGTGCTTAGAAACACACGCGCCGCTTTTGCGCACAGAACTCCACCGTACAGCACGGTAGTCACGTTTGTTCCACACGAACAGCAGTGTGCATCGTGCTACGACACTTTGAAAGCTTTTTCTTCCGAGTCTCGACCGCGCTGTTCCTTTCGTACTTGGCGCGATTTTGGGACCAGCTTTGTTTTAAACCCCTACTGCGCGCCGTTCCTTTCGTACTTGGCGCGGTTCAGGGTTTGTTTCGAGCCCTTAGCCGCGCTGTTCCCTCCGTACTTGGCGCGGTTTAGGGTCGAGCTTTGTCTCGAGCCCTCTCCGCGCCGTTCCTTCCGTACTTGGCGCGGTTTAGGGTTTGTTTCGAGCCCTTAGCCGCGCTGTTCCCTCCGTACTTGGCGCGGTTTAGGGTTTGTTTCGAGCCCTTAGCCGCGCTGTTCCCTCCGTACTTGGCGCGGTTTAGGGTCGAGCTTTGTCTCGAGCCCTCTCCGCGCCGTTCCTTCCGTACTTGGCGCGGTTTAGGGCCGAGCTTTGTCTCGAGCCCCT
>NW_027464779.1:20000-35000 GCF_043290135.1 Rhipicephalus microplus
CGAAAGCCCAAACACCGCCGAGGCCAGTCGCCGCCGCCGCAAGGGCAGCCACGCAGCCTGGCGAGAGGCATCGTCTCGTGTAGCGTCGCCCCCGCCCCAACTGGAGTGGCCCAGTTTTTTGAACGGGACGGGAACTGCGAAGCACTTAGACCGACGGCGGACTACGACGAGAACGCCTTAAGCTTCGCCAACGTTTCGCCAACTCGTGCGGGAGACTTTTTCCGCTTCGCGGCAAGTCGTCGCGCCGTGCTCTCCGCATCAACCGCGTACGCAGCGAACCGCAAACGTCGGGCGCAGCCTCCTCACCTCCCTGCGCTTTGCGCGCGAACGTTCCCTGTTCGCGCGGCAAAGCCTGGAGGAGGCACGGCCCCGCAGCGTGTTCGAGCGCCCGGTCTACGGGACACCCTGCTTACTTCGAGGGCAACAAGCGCAACGCAAGGCTGCGATCTCGCGCACTTTGCGCACGGCTGGAGAAGCTTTGCTGGCCGGCTTTCGCTCCTCGTGTTTACCGTGCGTTAAAGTTGCGCGTCCGTGGCTCTCGCAGCTCTTGCGCGCCCGGTCGCAGAGAGGAGTACGCAACCTCGACCGCACTTTCCCTGCAGGCTTCCTTCCGACTCGAAGTCCTGCGGCGGTCTCAACGAGGTGCCACATCCTCAATGCAGTCGGTCGCCCCCGTTTCGGTTGGGCTCTGGCACGACGGTCGCCACCGTCTCGCCCTTGAGTGGCCGCTGTTGGCGCTCGCTGTGAGGTGTTCAGCGTGCTGTCCGTGTTGCCGACGCGGTCAAAACGAGTCGACGGCTCACGTTCCCTTGTGCGCCGAAGGCTCTCTTGATATGTGATCCGACCCTCAGACAGACGAAGCCAAGGGAAGACCCAAGGCCGCAATGTGCGTTCAAAGAATCAGTGCTCAGTGTGTCCTGCAATTCACACCAAGTCTCGCAGCTGGCTGCGTTCTTCATCGACCCGAGAACCGAGTGATCCACCGCTTAGAGTCGTGAAAAAGTGTTTGTTCAATTCCGTACAGTCAAAACCAAACGTTTCTGGCACTCGGCCAAACAGTGGCCAAGAAGGGCGCTTTTCAGCGCACGCTTGGACTCCAAAACTCTGCCGCGCCTTTTTCGGCTGCCGCAAATCGAGCAAACGGTGTGTTTCGGACGGCGTTTCGCTTTCGCTACTTGCGAGTGCTTTCGTGGTCCACCCCTCTATAAATACTCGGGAGGCGTCGAAGCCGGTTCTCCAAGCCGGACCCGTAGGTATCGTTGTGTGCTCGCTCTCATTGGCCCGCCTAACCAGAAAATGCCTGCGGTACACCCATTTGGATAAGAGTGCACGCAGATGCGGGCCTCGACGGCTACACATTTCCTCGGGCGGCCGCCTCCCGGCCTCCGTGGAGCGCGGGATGCACGGTCCCATCGACAAGCCTCTCCCGTTTTTACCGTGGCGTCGCGGTTCACCACGGCAGGCGGGTCGGTCTCCTCCGCATAAAAAGGGGGACCCCCGCTTTTTGTTCCACGAAATCGCACAAGCTTTTTTCGCATCCACGGTTTGCCACCGCACACCAAAATGCCGATCCGGCTGCCTACTTTAGCCAACAGGTGGAGCCAGGCGCGCCGTACTTGCGCGGCACTTCCCACGTCCACCGAAGTCGGTGCCAAGGACCACTTTCGGCGCCGGAGCCGCGTACGAGCCTACTCGAGGCGGAAGAACGAAGCCAGCAAGGGCCTGGCCGCAAGTGCGTTCAATTGTCGGGACGTCCAAGTCCCTCGTTCTTCCGTGCTTCCTCTTTCGGCAAGTCGTTGCGGCACCTTCCCAAAGCGCGCAGACCCGCTAATCGCGACGAGCGCGACGTGGCCGTGCCGCCTTTCCCTCGGCAGCAAGCAAAACGCCTGGCAACGTCGACGCTCCCCTAACCGCGATCTCGCACCGTGTTTCGTGTGGCGAATTCAAAAGCCGGCCGGCGCTGCTGCAACCATTACGGTCGGTACGCATACGCCGCGGAGGGCGGGACGGTCATCGGAGCGTGCGGTTCCTCCATCGAGTACTGCGCACCTCGGCCGTCGCATCGCCGTGCCATGACCGGCCGCGCGTCAACGCGAACCGGTGCCAGCGAGATCCCTCGCCTGCAAGAACCGACCGGCAGCCTCCGTCACCCGAGGACGCGGAGGCGCTTGCCGCGGACGGCGGGACGGTATGCACTGGTGCACAGCGGACCCGTCACATCGCCAGTTCCTTGACCGACCGCCGACGCTTGTGCCGTTCCTCTCGTACTTGGCAGTCGCCGCGCGATTGTCGGGTCTCGTTCTTGCACGCTCGAACGGTCGGGAGGGCACTCGGCTGGCGTTTCGGGAACGCGCAGCCTCGCCTTCTACCGACGTAACCACGACTCGCCGTTCGCGCTCCGCCGCTCCTGTTTACAGTACTAGGCGGTCCCGCAGCGGTCGGGTCGCGCATTTCGAGCGCTTCGAGCCACGGTGCAGTGGCGGGTCGAAAGCCGACCTATGAGTGCGTTGCGCCGTTTGTACCCGCGTCCGCCACCTGGCCGACCGTCCAAGGTCGCGGTGTTGGCGTCCGCTGGGCGCAACAATTTGTCACGGGGTGCCGCTCCACATTCAGGCAGCCCCGTGGGGAAAAGCCGACCCCGCGTCCAAACGGGGTCAGCGGCAGAAAGTGTCGGGCGCAGACGCAGCTGAGGCGCTCACCCTTCACAATCCGTTAATGATCCTTCCGCAGGTTCACCTACGGAAACCTTGTTACGACTTTTACTTCCTCTAAATGATCAAGTTTGGTCATCTTTCCAACAGACCGGCGCAACCGAAAGGCCGCGCCGGACATCGGTCCGAAGACCTCACTAAATCATTCAATCGGTAGTAGCGACGGGCGGTGTGTACAAAGGGCAGGGACGTAATCAACGCGAGCTTATGACTCGCGCTTACTGGGAATTCCTCGTTCAAGGGGAACAATTGCAAGCCCCTATCCCAATCACGAAAGAAGTTCCACGGGTTACCCAGTCTTTTCAGACAGGGATAAAGACACGCTGCTTCCTTCAGTGTAGCGCGCGTGCGGCCCCGGACATCTAAGGGCATCACAGACCTGTTATTGCTCTGTTTCGTGCGGCTAGGAGCCGCTTGTCCCTCTAAGAAGGTTGTAAGGTGCTGGGAACCCCGCACCTATTTAATAGGCTAGAGTCTCGTTCGTTATCGGAATTAACCAGACAAATCGCTCCACCAACTAAGAACGGCCATGCACCACCATCCACCGAATCAAGAAAGAGCTCTCAATCTGTCAATCCTCCCAGTGTCCGGGCCGGGTAAGTTTTCCCGTGTTGAGTCAAATTAAGCCGCAGGCTCCACTCCTGGTGGTGCCCTTCCGTCAATTCCTTTAAGTTTCAGCTTTGCAACCATACTTCCCCCGGAACCCAAATACTTTGGTTTCCCGGAAGCTGCCCGCCGAGTCATTTGAGTAACTCAGGCGGATCGCTGGTTGGCATCGTTTATGGTCAGAACTAGGGCGGTATCTGATCGCCTTCGAACCTCTGACTTTCGTTCTTGATCAATGAAAACATTCTTGGCAAATGCTTTCGCAGTAGTTCGTCTTGCGACGGTCCAAGAATTTCACCTCTAGCGCCGCAATACGAATGCCCCCGTCCGTCCCTCTTAATCATTACCTCGTATTCCAAAAACCAACAGAACAGAAACGAGGTCTTGTTCTATTATTCCATGCAAGTTTATTCAGGCGACTCGCCTGCGTTGAGCACTCTAATTTTTTCAAAGTAAAAGCACCGGCCATCTCGAGGCACACAATGAAGTGCACCAAGAAAGAACCGGCATGATGTTCAGTCCGAGCCGTCGCATCGGGTAGATGCACTACTCGTCTGGAACTGAGATCCAACTACGAGCTTTTTAACCGCAGCAGCTTTAGTATACGCTATTGGAGCTGGAATTACCGCGGCTGCTGGCACCAGACTTGCCCTCCAATTGATCCTCGTTAAAGGATTTAGAGTGTACTCATTTCAATTACGGGGCCTCAAAAGAGTCCCGTATTGTTATTTTTCGTCACTACCTCCCCGTGCCGGGAGTGGGTAATTTGCGCGCCTGCTGCCTTCCTTGGATGTGGTAGCCGTTTCTCAGGCTCCCTCTCCGGAATCGAACCCTGATTCTCCGTTACCCGTAACAACCATGGTAAGCAAGTAACCTACCATCGAAAGTTGATAAGGCAGACACTTGAAAGAAACGTCGCCGGCTCGTGGCCATGCGATCAGCACAAAGTTATCCAGAGTCACCACACAATACGGGCCGAAGCCCGATCGATCTTGGTCTAATAAAAGCACCCGTTACCCAAAGGGCTCCAGGCTCACTGCATGTATTAGCTCTAGAATTGCCACAGTTATCCAAGTAGGAAGAAACGATCTAAGGAACCATAACTGATTTAATGAGCCATTCGCGGTTTCGCCTTATTTCGGCATGTACTTAGACATGCATGGCTTAATCTTTGAGACAAGCATATGATTACTGGCAGGATCAACCAGGTAATCGTTCGACTGCGCGTCCGTCCTCGCCTTCGGCGGGCCGGACGCAGTCTGTGTGCGGCGGAGGCCACCTTCAGGCGCCCCAACACGCTTATTTTGCACTCCGAGATGACGGCGTTCGAGCTCGCTACGGCACAACCTTCCCGAAAGACGAGTGGGAGCCGTGCGGCAAGAAGCACGTTCATGCTCGCTCTTTTTCGTTGCATCGACTCGGTCGCGCCGTGCGGGTTGCCCAAGCCCGCTGCACTGTCGGTGGACCGGCCGGAACTAGCAACGGAGCCGAGACTGCAAAGCCGCCAGACGACGGGTCACGCCCGCGTCTTCGGCGCTTTCGCATCTGAATCGCCCGAGGACGACACGGAACACACCTCGATATCGTGGTAAAACGGCACCGTCCGACAACCAGCCCCTAACGCATCAAGCGGATGAGGCTGCAGACGACTGCCGTGGATTCCCCTGGAGCAGACCCGAGGACACGCTTGACGAGGCCGAAGCCCGCCGCATATCAGACACCCGGTCGCTTTCGCGTACGCCGCTCACGAGAACCCCCACATAATAGCAGCGATAAGTACCCAGACCTCCTTGGGCACTAATACGAGCGTACTCGAGAAAATTTCACCGCGGGTGTGCCCCGAAACGTGTGGCACGTTGAGCGTGCCACAAGTCTACGTCGCTCTCAAACCCGCCGAGGTCGTAGAATTTGCGACCCTACTCACGAAATTCCCACCGAGGATACGGCCGCAAACGTACCGCACCTTGGGTAGGCCACGAGTTTGTGCAACACTACGCTGACGGCACAGCACCGAGGTCGTGCGCGCACGCACGGGAAAATTCCGCCGCGGTTTCTGCCGAAAACGTGAGGCACCACGACTCTCCGCAAGTTCGCGTCGACTGCGAAAGACCGAAGTCGTGAACGACGTGTCCGCTACTCGCCGCCGACACGCTGGACACCAAACGTACAACGACTCGACGGCGTCGTAGAGGCCCACGACGCGGTTTTCCTTAACGACGTCTCGGCGTGGCACCGACAGGTTAGAACGGCCGACCAACGTTCCCTGTCCGCCGTTCGGCTCAGTCGAAGGGCTCGGCGACTTCGGCAACGCTGCGAAGCCGCACGGTGACGCACGCCATGTCCCCATTTTTTTTTTTTTTTCTTTCTGCGTCTGCCGGGGTGCCCCTATAATAGCAGCGATAAGCACCCAGACCGCCGTGGGTCGCTCGCCCCGGCTGACGTGGTTTTTCGTACTCCTGCGGCGGTCGCCGTCAAGCACGTCCAAATACGCTACTTTCGTGGGCGCATTCACGCTCTTTCGCTTCGCCGGAGTGCCAGCACTCACTCTGCCAAAAACGGCGAACATCCGAGCGGCGGTTCCCACTTTTGCGTCGGCGTCGCAAACCCCGCCCCGGCAGACGAGGTTTGCCGTACTCGTGCGACGGTGGCCGGCGGGCACGTCGAAAGACGCCGATATCGTGCGCGAATTGGCGCACCTTGGCTTCACCGGAGTGCCGCCACTGACTCCTCCAAAAACGGCGAAGATCCGAGCGGCGCTTCCCACTTTCGCATCGGCGTCCCGAACTCCGCCCCGGCTGACGCGGTTTACCGTACTCGTGCGACGGTCGCCGGCGAGCACGTGGAAAGACGCCGATATCGTGCCCGAATCGGCTCCGTTCGGCTTCGCCGGAGTGCCAGCACTGGCTCGGCGAAAGACGACGAACATCCGAGCGACGGTTCTCACTATTGCGTACGCGTCGCAAACCCCGCCCCGGCAGACGCACTTTGCCGTACTCGTGCGACGGTCGCCGGCGAGCACGTAGAAAGACGCCGATATCGTGCCGGAATCGGCCCCGTTTGGCTTCGCCGGAGTGCCAGCACTCACTCGGCCACAAACGGCGAACATCCGAGCGGCGGTTCCCACTTAGCCGTCGGCGTCCCGAACTCCGCCCCGGCAGACGCGGTTGCCGAGCTCGTGCGACTAGCGACCGCGAAGCCGTCTCGCGACGCCGCTTTCGTGCGCGGCTCCCACTGCGACCTGGGTCACCCGAGGTCGACGAGCAAGAAAGAATGTCGAAAAAAATTTTTTTTTTTTTTGCGTCTGCCGGGGTGCCCCTATAATAGCAGCGATAAGCACCCAGACCGCCATGGGTCGCTCGCCCCGGCTGACGTGGTTTTTCGTTTTCCTGCGGTGGTCGTCGTCAAGCACGTCCAAACACGCCACTTTCGTGGGCGCATTCGCGCTCTTTCGCTTCGCCGGAGTGCCAGCACTCACTCTGCCAAAAACGGCGAACATCCTAGTGGCGGTTCCCACTTTTGCGTCGGCGTCGCCAACCCCGCCCCGGCATACGCGGTTTGCCGTACTCGTGCGGCGGTGGCCGGCGGGCACGTCGAAAGACACCGATATCGTGCGCGAGTCGATGCTTCTTGGTCTCGCAGGAGGGCCGCCACTCACTCCTGCAAAAACGGCGAAGATCCGAGCGGCGCTTCCCACTTTTTCGTCGGCATCGCAAACCTCGCCCCGGCAGACGCGCTTTGCCGTACTCGTGCGACGGTCGCCGGCGAGCACGTCGAAATACGCCGATATCGTGCCCGAATCGGCCCCGTTTCGCTTCGCCGGAGTGCCAGCACTCACTCGGCCAAAAACGGCGAACATCCGAGCAGCGGTACCCACTTAGCCGTCGGCATCCCGAACTCCGCGCCGGCTGACGCGGTTGCCGAGCTCGTGCGACTAGCGACCGCGAACGCGTCTCGCGACGCCGCTTTCGTGCGCGGCTCCCATTGCGACCTGGGTTACCCGAGCTCGACCAGCAAAAAAGAAGGTCGAAAAAAAATTTTTTTTTTCTGCGTCTGCCGGGGTGCCCCTATAATAGCAGCGATAAGCACCCAGACCGCCGTGGGTCGCTCGCCCCGGCTGACGTGGTTTTTCGTACTCCTGCAGCGGTCGCCGTCAAGCACGTCCAAATACGCCACTTTTGTGGGCGCTTTCGCGCTCTTTCGCGTCGCCGGTGTGCCAGCACTCACTCTGCCAAAAACGGCGAACATCCTAGTGGCGGTTCCCACTTTTGCGTCGGCGTCGCCAACCCCGCCCCGGCATACGCGGTTTGCCGTACTCGTGCGGCGGTGGCCGGCGGGCACGTCGAAAGACACCGATATCGTGCGCGAGTCGATGCTTCTTGGTCTCGCAGGAGGGCCGCCACTCACTCCTGCAAAAACGGCGAAGATCCGAGCGGCGCTTCCCACTTTTTCGTCGGCATCGCAAACCTCGCCCCGGCAGACGCGCTTTGCCGTACTCGTGCGACGGTCGCCGGCGAGCACGTCGAAATACGCCGATATCGTGCCCGAATCGGCCCCGTTTCGCTTCGCCGGAGTGCCAGCACTCACTCGGCCAAAAACGGCGAACATCCGAGCAGCGGTACCCACTTAGCCGTCGGCATCCCGAACTCCGCGCCGGCTGACGCGGTTGCCGAGCTCGTGCGACTAGCGACCGCGAACGCGTCTCGCGACGCCGCTTTCGTGCGCGGCTCCCATTGCGACCTGGGTTACCCGAGCTCGACCAGCAAAAAAGAAGGTCGAAAAAAAATTTTTTTTTTCTGCGTCTGCCGGGGTGCCCCTATAATAGCAGCGATAAGCACCCAGACCGCCGTGGGTCGCTCGCCCCGGCTGACGTGGTTTTTCGTACTCCTGCAGCGGTCGCCGTCAAGCACGTCCAAATACGCCACTTTCGTGGGCGCTTTCGCGCTCTTTCGCGTCGCCGGTGTGCCAGCACTCACTCTGCCAAAAACGGCCAACATCCGAGCGGCGGTTCCCACTTTTGCGTCGGCGTCGTAAACCCCGCCCCGGCAGACGCGGTTTGCCCTACTCGTTCGACGGTCGCCGGCGAGCGCGTCGAAAGACGCCGATATCGTGCGCTAATTGGCGCTCCTTGGCTTCTCCGGAGTGCCGCCACTCACTCCTCCAAAAACGGCGAAGATCCGAGCGGCGTTCTCCACTTTCGCATCGGCGTCCCGAACTCCGCCCGGGCTGACGCGGTTTACCGTACTCGTGCGACGGTCGCCGCCGGGCACGTCGAAAGACGCCGATATCGTGCCGTAATCGGCCCCGTTTGGCTTCGCCCGAGTGCCAGCACTCACTCGGCCAAAAACGGCGAACATCCGAGCAGCGTTTCCCACTTTCGCATCGGCGTCCCGAAGCCCGCCCCGGCAGACGCGGTTTGCCCTACTCGAGCGACGGTCGCCGGCGATCACGTCGAAAGGCGCCGAATTCGTGCACGAATCGATGCTTCTTGGTCTCGCAGGAGGGCCGCCACTCACTCCTGCAAAAACGGCGAAGATCCGAGTTGCGCTTCCCACTTTTTCGTCGGCGTCCCGAACTACGCCCCGGCTGACGCGGTTTACCGTACTCGTGCGACGGTCGCCGGCGGGCACTTCAAAATACGCCGATTTCGTGGGCGCATTCACGCTGTTTCGCTTCCCCGGAGTGCCAACACTCACTCTGCCGAAAGCGGCGATCATCCGAGCGGCGGTTCCCACTTTTGCGTCGGCTTCGCAAACGGCGCCCCGGCAGACGCGCTCGTGCGACGTACTCGTGCGACGGTCGCCGGCGAGCACGTCGAAAGACGCCGATATCGTGCTCGAATCGACCCCGTTTCGCTTCGCCGGAGTGCTGCCAGTCACGGCGCAGAAAACGGCGAACAAGTGTTTTTTTTTTTTTTTCCTAGAATTTGTGTTATAGAAGGCACATTTGATATCGGACGATAATTTTCAACTTTATCACGCGCACCGATTTTCGTGTAGAGGTTTGCAAGTTTATGGGAATTTCTCCACTTGGAATAATGCGATTTAGTAGTACTACGAGAACTTCATGGATGTACTCAAGGGTACGGGGCAAGTCAGTTACGTCAACACCTGCAGATTTTTTACACTTCAAACTGAAAATTGTTGGTTGTGAGTCCTCGTGTGATATTAAAGGCCGATTCGCTAACACATAGAACAAAGAAAGAAAGGAAGAAAAAACGCCCGCGCTCGCTCAAGAAACCTGGGTTCGCAACAAGTGGCAACAACAAGCAACCGAGCGAGTGCGCCAAAACCCGTGGCGGCCGAACAAACGCGAAGTCCCAACCGCGTCAGCCGGGGCGGCACGGGACAGGAAAAATCACTTCAGCCGGGGCGGCGGGGCACCGAATAAACCTCGTCACCTCGTCGCAGGATAAAAGAGGAAACAAAAAGTCTAAACAGCGTCTGCTGGAGCGAATGCGTAATAAAACAACAACAACAACAAAAAAAAAACACCCGCGCTCAAGAAGTCTGCAATCCTCACAAAAGGCGACTGTGACCGAGCAGCGTCAGCCGGGGCCGTGCGGAAACGGAAAAACCGCGACTACCGGGGCGTCGAGGCACCGAAAAATCCACTTCAGCCGCGGCGAAAAAAAAAACAAAAAGAAAGACGGAGGGGGGGGGGGGGGGAACCACGTCTGCCGGGGCGAAGGAAAAAAAAAAACGCGTCTGCCGGGGCGAGCCCGGGTGCGGCACCACCGGGAAAACTGTGGCAAACAGACATGGCGATCGAGTGAGTGGGCCGCCAGCCAGGCTCAGCCAAAAAGTGCAAAGTCCGAACTGCGTCAGCCGGGGCGGCAAAAACCGCGTCAGCCGGGGCGGCGCAAAAAACCGCGTCTGCCGGGGCGGCACGAAACCGCGTCAGCCGGGGCGGGGCGAAAACTGCGTCAGCCGGGGCGAAAAGAAAAAAAAAAAACGCGTCTGCCGGGGCAAGCCCGGGTGCGGCACCACCGGGAAAACTGTGGCAAACAGACATGGCGATCGAGTGAGTGGGCCGCCAGCCAGGCACAGCCGAAAAGTGCAAAGTCCGAACCGTGTCAGCCGGGGCGACGCAAAAACCGCGTCAGCCGGGGCGGCGCGAAAACCGCGTCAGCCGGGGCGGCACGAAACCGCGTCAGCCGGGGCGGCGCGAAAACTGCGTCAGCCGGGGCGGCGCGAAAACCTCGTCAGCCGGGGCGAGCGAAAAGGGGGGGGGGGAACCACGTCTGCCGGGGCGAAAGAAAAAAAAAACGCGTCTGCCGGGGCGAGCCCGGGTGCGGCACCACCGGGAAGACTGTGGCAAACAGACATGGCGATCGAGTGAGTGGGCCGCCAGCCAGGCTCAGCCCAAAAAGTGCCAAGTCCGAACTGCGTCAGCCGGGGCGGCAAAAACCGCGTCAGCCGGGGCGGCGCGAAAACCGCGTCTGCCGGGGCGGCGCGAAAACTGCGTCAGCCGGGGCGAGCCCGGGTGCGGCACCACCGGGAAAACTGTGGCTAACAGACATGGCGATCGAGTGAGTGGGCCACCAGCCAGGCTCAGCCAAAAAGTGCCAAGTCCGAACTGCGTCAGCCGGGGCGGCAAAAACCGCGTCAGCCGGGGCGGCGCAAAAAAACCGCGTCTGCCGGGGCGGCACGAAACCGCGTCAGCCGGGGCGGCGCGAAAACTGCGTCAGCCGGGGCG
The DNA here is from genome assembly GCF_043290135.1 of Rhipicephalus microplus. Lineage (NCBI taxonomy): Eukaryota > Metazoa > Arthropoda > Arachnida > Ixodida > Ixodidae > Rhipicephalus > Rhipicephalus microplus. The sequence goes on from NW_027464779.1 coordinate 31,013, forward strand.
AAAGAAAAAAAAAAACGCGTCTGCCGGGGCGAGCCCGGGTGCGGCACCACCGGGAAAACTGTGGCAAACAGACATGGCGATCGAGTGAGTGGGCCGCCAGCCAGGCACAGCCGAAAAGTGCTAAGTCCGAACTGCGTCTGCCGGGGCGGCACGAAACCGCGTCAGCCGGGGCGGCGCGAAAACCGCGTCTGCCGGGGCGGCACGAAACCGCGTCAGCCGGGGCGGCGCGAAAACTGCGTCAGCCGGGGCGAGCCCGGGTGCGGCACCACCGGGAAAACTGTGGCAAACAGACATGGCGATCGAGTGAGTGGGCCGCCAGCCAGGCACAGCCGAAAAGTGCTAAGTCCGAACTGCGTCTGCCGGGGCGGCACGAAACCGCGTCAGCCGGGGCGGCGCGAAAACCGCGTCTGCCGGGGCGGCACGAAACCGCGTCAGCCGGGGCGGCGCGAAAACTGCGTCAGCCGGGGCGAGCCCGGGTGCGGCACCACCGGGAAAACTGTGGCAAACAGACATGGCGATCGAGTGAGTGGGCCGCCAGCCAGGCACAGCCGAAAAGTGCTAAGTCCGAACTGCGTCAGCCGGGGCGGCAAAAACCGCGTCAGCCGGGGCGGCGCAAAAAACCGCGTCTGCCGGGGCGGCACGAAACCGCGTCAGCCGGGGCGGCGCGAAAACTGCGTCAGCCGGGGCGAAAGAAAAAAAAAAAAACGCGTCTGCCGGGGCGAGCCCGGGTGCGGCACCACCGGGAAAACTGTGGCAAACAGACATGGCGATCGAGTGAGTGGGCCGCCAGCCAGGCACAGCCGAAAAGTGCTAAGTCCGAACTGCGTCTGCCGGGGCGGCACGAAACCGCGTCAGCCGGGGCGGCGCGAAAACCGCGTCTGCCGGGGCGGCACGAAACCGCGTCAGCCGGGGCGGCGCGAAAACTGCGTCAGCCGGGGCGAGCCCGGGTGCGGCACCACCGGGAAAACTGTGGCAAACAGACATGGCGATCGAGTGAGTGGGCCGCCAGCCAGGCACAGCCGAAAAGTGCTAAGTCCGAACTGCGTCTGCCGGGGCGGCACGAAACCGCGTCAGCCGGGGCGGCGCGAAAACCGCGTCTGCCGGGGCGGCGCGAAAACTGCGTCAGCCGGGGCGAGCCCGGGTGCGGCACCACCGGGAAAACTGTGGCAAACAGACATGGCGATCGAGTGAGTGGGCCGCCAGCCAGGCACAGCCGAAAAGTGCAAAGTCCGAACCGTGTCAGCCGGGGCGACGCAAAAACCGCGTCAGCCGGGGCGGCGCGAAAACCGCGTCAGCCGGGGCGGCACGAAACCGCGTCAGCCGGGGCGGCGCGAAAACTGCGTCAGCCGGGGCGGCGCGAAAACCTCGTCAGCCGGGGCGAGCGAAAAGGGGGGGGGGGGGGAACCACGTCTGCCGGGGCGAAAGAAAAAAAAAACGCGTCTGCCGGGGCGAGCCCGGGTGCGGCACCACCGGGAAGACTGTGGCAAACAGACATGGCGATCGAGTGAGTGGGCCGCCAGCCAGGCTCAGCCCAAAAAGTGCCAAGTCCGAACTGCGTCAGCCGGGGCGGCAAAAACCGCGTCAGCCGGGGCGGCGCGAAAACCGCGTCTGCCGGGGCGGCGCGAAAACTGCGTCAGCCGGGGCGAGCCCGGGTGCGGCACCACCGGGAAAACTGTGGCTAACAGACATGGCGATCGAGTGAGTGGGCCACCAGCCAGGCTCAGCCAAAAAGTGCCAAGTCCGAACTGCGTCAGCCGGGGCGGCAAAAACCGCGTCAGCCGGGGCGGCGCAAAAAAACCGCGTCTGCCGGGGCGGCACGAAACCGCGTCAGCCGGGGCGGCGCGAAAACTGCGTCAGCCGGGGCGAAAGAAAAAAAAAAACGCGTCTGCCGGGGCGAGCCCGGGTGCGGCACCACCGGGAAAACTGTGGCAAACAGACATGGCGATCGAGTGAGTGGGCCGCCAGCCAGGCACAGCCGAAAAGTGCTAAGTCCGAACTGCGTCTGCCGGGGCGGCACGAAACCGCGTCAGCCGGGGCGGCGCGAAAACCGCGTCTGCCGGGGCGGCACGAAACCGCGTCAGCCGGGGCGGCGCGAAAACTGCGTCAGCCGGGGCGAGCCCGGGTGCGGCACCACCGGGAAAACTGTGGCAAACAGACATGGCGATCGAGTGAGTGGGCCGCCAGCCAGGCACAGCCGAAAAGTGCTAAGTCCGAACTGCGTCTGCCGGGGCGGCACGAAACCGCGTCAGCCGGGGCGGCGCGAAAACCGCGTCTGCCGGGGCGGCACGAAACCGCGTCAGCCGGGGCGGCGCGAAAACTGCGTCAGCCGGGGCGAGCCCGGGTGCGGCACCACCGGGAAAACTGTGGCAAACAGACATGGCGATCGAGTGAGTGGGCCGCCAGCCAGGCACAGCCGAAAAGTGCTAAGTCCGAACTGCGTCAGCCGGGGCGGCAAAAACCGCGTCAGCCGGGGCGGCGCAAAAAACCGCGTCTGCCGGGGCGGCACGAAACCGCGTCAGCCGGGGCGAAAGAAAAAAAAAACGCGTCTGCCGGGGCGAGCCCGGGTGCGGCACCACCGGGAAAACTGTGGCAAACAGACATGGCGATCGAGTGAGTGGGCCGCCAGCCAGGCACAGCCGAAAAGTGCTAAGTCCGAACTGCGTCTGCCGGGGCGGCACGAAACCGCGTCAGCCGGGGCGGCGCGAAAACCGCGTCTGCCGGGGCGGCACGAAACCGCGTCAGCCGGGGCGGCGCGAAAACTGCGTCAGCCGGGGCGAGCCCGGGTGCGGCACCACCGGGAAAACTGTGGCAAACAGACATGGCGATTGAGTGAGTGGGCCGCCAGCCAGGCACAGCCGAAAAGTGCTAAGTCCGAACTGCGTCTGCCGGGGCGGCACGAAACCGCGTCAGCCGGGGCGGCGCGAAAACCGCGTCTGCCGGGGCGGCACGAAACCGCGTCAGCCGGGGCGGCGCGAAAACTGCGTCAGCCGGGGCGAGCCCGGGTGCGGCACCACCGGGAAAACTGTGGCAAACAGACATGGCGATCGAGTGAGTGGGCCGCCAGCCAGGCACAGCCGAAAAGTGCCAAGTCCGAACTGCGTCAGCCGGGGCGGCAAAAACCGCGTCAGCCGGGGCGGCGCAAAAAAACCGCGTCTGCCGGGGCGGCACGAAACCGCGTCAGCCGGGGCGGCGCGAAAACTGCGTCAGCCGGGGCGAAAGAAAAAAAAAAAACGCGTCTGCCGGGGCGAGCCCGGGTGCGGCACCACCGGGAAAACTGTGGCAAACAGACATGGCGATCGAGTGAGTGGGCCGCCAGCCAGGCACAGCCGAAAAGTGCTAAGTCCGAACTGCGTCTGCCGGGGCGGCACGAAACCGCGTCAGCCGGGGCGGCGCGAAAACCGCGTCTGCCGGGGCGGCACGAAACCGCGTCAGCCGGGGCGGCGCGAAAACTGCGTCAGCCGGGGCGAGCCCGGGTGCGGCACCACCGGGAAAACTGTGGCAAACAGACATGGCGATCGAGTGAGTGGGCCGCCAGCCAGGCACAGCCGAAAAGTGCTAAGTCCGAACTGCGTCTGCCGGGGCGGCACGAAACCGCGTCAGCCGGGGCGGCGCGAAAACCGCGTCTGCCGGGGCGGCACGAAACCGCGTCAGCCGGGGCGGCGCGAAAACTGCGTCAGCCGGGGCGAGCCCGGGTGCGGCACCACCGGGAAAACTGTGGCAAACAGACATGGCGATCGAGTGAGTGGGCCGCCAGCCAGGCACAGCCGAAAAGTGCTAAGTCCGAACTGCGTCAGCCGGGGCGGCAAAAACCGCGTCAGCCGGGGCGGCGCAAAAAACCGCGTCTGCCGGGGCGGCACGAAACCGCGTCAGCCGGGGCGAAAGAAAAAAAAAACGCGTCTGCCGGGGCGAGCCCGGGTGCGGCACCACCGGGAAAACTGTGGCAAACAGACATGGCGATCGAGTGAGTGGGCCGCCAGCCAGGCACAGC
>NW_027464779.1:42500-57500 GCF_043290135.1 Rhipicephalus microplus
CCGCAAACGTCGGGCGCAGCCTCCTCACCTCCCTGCGCTTTGCGCGCGAACGTTCCCTGTTCGCGCGGCAAAGCCTGGAGGAGGCACGGCCCCGCAGCGTGTTCGAGCGCCCGGTCTACGGGACACCCTGCTTACTTCGAGGGCAACAAGCGCAACGCAAGGCTGCGATCTCGCGCACTTTGCGCACGGCTGGAGAAGCTTTGCTGGCCGGCTTTCGCTCCTCGTGTTTACCGTGCGTTAAAGTTGCGCGTCCGTGGCTCTCGCAGCTCTTGCGCGCCCGGTCGCAGAGAGGAGTACGCAACCTCGACCGCACTTTCCCTGCAGGCTTCCTTCCGACTCGAAGTCCTGCGGCGGTCTCAACGAGGTGCCACATCCTCAATGCAGTCGGTCGCCCCCGTTTCGGTTGGGCTCTGGCACGACGGTCGCCACCGTCTCGCCCTTGAGTGGCCGCTGTTGGCGCTCGCTGTGAGGTGTTCAGCGTGCTGTCCGTGTTGCCGACGCGGTCAAAACGAGTCGACGGCTCACGTTCCCTTGTGCGCCGAAGGCTCTCTTGATATGTGATCCGACCCTCAGACAGACGAAGCCAAGGGAAGACCCAAGGCCGCAATGTGCGTTCAAAGAATCAGTGCTCAGTGTGTCCTGCAATTCACACCAAGTCTCGCAGCTGGCTGCGTTCTTCATCGACCCGAGAACCGAGTGATCCACCGCTTAGAGTCGTGAAAAAGTGTTTGTTCAATTCCGTACAGTCAAAACCAAACGTTTCTGGCACTCGGCCAAACAGTGGCCAAGAAGGGCGCTTTTCAGCGCACGCTTGGACTCCAAAACTCTGCCGCGCCTTTTTCGGCTGCCGCAAATCGAGCAAACGGTGTGTTTCGGACGGCGTTTCGCTTTCGCTACTTGCGAGTGCTTTCGTGGTCCACCCCTCTATAAATACTCGGGAGGCGTCGAAGCCGGTTCTCCAAGCCGGACCCGTAGGTATCGTTGTGTGCTCGCTCTCATTGGCCCGCCTAACCAGAAAATGCCTGCGGTACACCCATTTGGATAAGAGTGCACGCAGATGCGGGCCTCGACGGCTACACATTTCCTCGGGCGGCCGCCTCCCGGCCTCCGTGGAGCGCGGGATGCACGGTCCCATCGACAAGCCTCTCCCGTTTTTACCGTGGCGTCGCGGTTCACCACGGCAGGCGGGTCGGTCTCCTCCGCATAAAAAGGGGGACCCCCGCTTTTTGTTCCACGAAATCGCACAAGCTTTTTTCGCATCCACGGTTTGCCACCGCACACCAAAATGCCGATCCGGCTGCCTACTTTAGCCAACAGGTGGAGCCAGGCGCGCCGTACTTGCGCGGCACTTCCCACGTCCACCGAAGTCGGTGCCAAGGACCACTTTCGGCGCCGGAGCCGCGTACGAGCCTACTCGAGGCGGAAGAACGAAGCCAGCAAGGGCCTGGCCGCAAGTGCGTTCAATTGTCGGGACGTCCAAGTCCCTCGTTCTTCCGTGCTTCCTCTTTCGGCAAGTCGTTGCGGCACCTTCCCAAAGCGCGCAGACCCGCTAATCGCGACGAGCGCGACGTGGCCGTGCCGCCTTTCCCTCGGCAGCAAGCAAAACGCCTGGCAACGTCGACGCTCCCCTAACCGCGATCTCGCACCGTGTTTCGTGTGGCGAATTCAAAAGCCGGCCGGCGCTGCTGCAACCATTACGGTCGGTACGCATACGCCGCGGAGGGCGGGACGGTCATCGGAGCGTGCGGTTCCTCCATCGAGTACTGCGCACCTCGGCCGTCGCATCGCCGTGCCATGACCGGCCGCGCGTCAACGCGAACCGGTGCCAGCGAGATCCCTCGCCTGCAAGAACCGACCGGCAGCCTCCGTCACCCGAGGACGCGGAGGCGCTTGCCGCGGACGGCGGGACGGTATGCACTGGTGCACAGCGGACCCGTCACATCGCCAGTTCCTTGACCGACCGCCGACGCTTGTGCCGTTCCTCTCGTACTTGGCAGTCGCCGCGCGATTGTCGGGTCTCGTTCTTGCACGCTCGAACGGTCGGGAGGGCACTCGGCTGGCGTTTCGGGAACGCGCAGCCTCGCCTTCTACCGACGTAACCACGACTCGCCGTTCGCGCTCCGCCGCTCCTGTTTACAGTACTAGGCGGTCCCGCAGCGGTCGGGTCGCGCATTTCGAGCGCTTCGAGCCACGGTGCAGTGGCGGGTCGAAAGCCGACCTATGAGTGCGTTGCGCCGTTTGTACCCGCGTCCGCCACCTGGCCGACCGTCCAAGGTCGCGGTGTTGGCGTCCGCTGGGCGCAACAATTTGTCACGGGGTGCCGCTCCACATTCAGGCAGCCCCGTGGGGAAAAGCCGACCCCGCGTCCAAACGGGGTCAGCGGCAGAAAGTGTCGGGCGCAGACGCAGCTGAGGCGCTCACCCTTCACAATCCGTTAATGATCCTTCCGCAGGTTCACCTACGGAAACCTTGTTACGACTTTTACTTCCTCTAAATGATCAAGTTTGGTCATCTTTCCAACAGACCGGCGCAACCGAAAGGCCGCGCCGGACATCGGTCCGAAGACCTCACTAAATCATTCAATCGGTAGTAGCGACGGGCGGTGTGTACAAAGGGCAGGGACGTAATCAACGCGAGCTTATGACTCGCGCTTACTGGGAATTCCTCGTTCAAGGGGAACAATTGCAAGCCCCTATCCCAATCACGAAAGAAGTTCCACGGGTTACCCAGTCTTTTCAGACAGGGATAAAGACACGCTGCTTCCTTCAGTGTAGCGCGCGTGCGGCCCCGGACATCTAAGGGCATCACAGACCTGTTATTGCTCTGTTTCGTGCGGCTAGGAGCCGCTTGTCCCTCTAAGAAGGTTGTAAGGTGCTGGGAACCCCGCACCTATTTAATAGGCTAGAGTCTCGTTCGTTATCGGAATTAACCAGACAAATCGCTCCACCAACTAAGAACGGCCATGCACCACCATCCACCGAATCAAGAAAGAGCTCTCAATCTGTCAATCCTCCCAGTGTCCGGGCCGGGTAAGTTTTCCCGTGTTGAGTCAAATTAAGCCGCAGGCTCCACTCCTGGTGGTGCCCTTCCGTCAATTCCTTTAAGTTTCAGCTTTGCAACCATACTTCCCCCGGAACCCAAATACTTTGGTTTCCCGGAAGCTGCCCGCCGAGTCATTTGAGTAACTCAGGCGGATCGCTGGTTGGCATCGTTTATGGTCAGAACTAGGGCGGTATCTGATCGCCTTCGAACCTCTGACTTTCGTTCTTGATCAATGAAAACATTCTTGGCAAATGCTTTCGCAGTAGTTCGTCTTGCGACGGTCCAAGAATTTCACCTCTAGCGCCGCAATACGAATGCCCCCGTCCGTCCCTCTTAATCATTACCTCGTATTCCAAAAACCAACAGAACAGAAACGAGGTCTTGTTCTATTATTCCATGCAAGTTTATTCAGGCGACTCGCCTGCGTTGAGCACTCTAATTTTTTCAAAGTAAAAGCACCGGCCATCTCGAGGCACACAATGAAGTGCACCAAGAAAGAACCGGCATGATGTTCAGTCCGAGCCGTCGCATCGGGTAGATGCACTACTCGTCTGGAACTGAGATCCAACTACGAGCTTTTTAACCGCAGCAGCTTTAGTATACGCTATTGGAGCTGGAATTACCGCGGCTGCTGGCACCAGACTTGCCCTCCAATTGATCCTCGTTAAAGGATTTAGAGTGTACTCATTTCAATTACGGGGCCTCAAAAGAGTCCCGTATTGTTATTTTTCGTCACTACCTCCCCGTGCCGGGAGTGGGTAATTTGCGCGCCTGCTGCCTTCCTTGGATGTGGTAGCCGTTTCTCAGGCTCCCTCTCCGGAATCGAACCCTGATTCTCCGTTACCCGTAACAACCATGGTAAGCAAGTAACCTACCATCGAAAGTTGATAAGGCAGACACTTGAAAGAAACGTCGCCGGCTCGTGGCCATGCGATCAGCACAAAGTTATCCAGAGTCACCACACAATACGGGCCGAAACCCGATCGATCTTGGTCTAATAAAAGCACCCGTTACCCAAAGGGCTCCAGGCTCACTGCATGTATTAGCTCTAGAATTGCCACAGTTATCCAAGTAGGAAGAAACGATCTAAGGAACCATAACTGATTTAATGAGCCATTCGCGGTTTCGCCTTATTTCGGCATGTACTTAGACATGCATGGCTTAATCTTTGAGACAAGCATATGATTACTGGCAGGATCAACCAGGTAATCGTTCGACTGCGCGTCCGTCCTCGCCTTCGGCGGGCCGGACGCAGTCTGTGTGCGGCGGAGGCCACCTTCAGGCGCCCCAACACGCTTATTTTGCACTCCGAGATGACGGCGTTCGAGCTCGCTACGGCACAACCTTCCCGAAAGACGAGTGGGAGCCGTGCGGCAAGAAGCACGTTCATGCTCGCTCTTTTTCGTTGCATCGACTCGGTCGCGCCGTGCGGGTTGCCCAAGCCCGCTGCACTGTCGGTGGACCGGCCGGAACTAGCAACGGAGCCGAGACTGCAAAGCCGCCAGACGACGGGTCACGCCCGCGTCTTCGGCGCTTTCGCATCTGAATCGCCCGAGGACGACACGGAACACACCTCGATATCGTGGTAAAACGGCACCGTCCGACAACCAGCCCCTAACGCATCAAGCGGATGAGGCTGCAGACGACTGCCGTGGATTCCCCTGGAGCAGACCCGAGGACACGCTTGACGAGGCCGAAGCCCGCCGCATATCAGACACCCGGTCGCTTTCGCGTACGCCGCTCACGAGAACCCCCACATAATAGCAGCGATAAGTACCCAGACCTCCTTGGGCACTAATACGAGCGTACTCGAGAAAATTTCACCGCGGGTGTGCCCCGAAACGTGTGGCACGTTGAGCGTGCCACAAGTCTACGTCGCTCTCAAACCCGCCGAGGTCGTAGAATTTGCGACCCTACTCACGAAATTCCCACCGAGGATACGGCCGCAAACGTACCGCACCTTGGGTAGGCCACGAGTTTGTGCAACACTACGCTGACGGCACAGCACCGAGGTCGTGCGCGCACGCACGGGAAAATTCCGCCGCGGTTTCTGCCGAAAACGTGAGGCACCACGACTCTCCGCAAGTTCGCGTCGACTGCGAAAGACCGAAGTCGTGAACGACGTGTCCGCTACTCGCCGCCGACACGCTGGACACCAAACGTACAACGACTCGACGGCGTCGTAGAGGCCCACGACGCGGTTTTCCTTAACGACGTCTCGGCGTGGCACCGACAGGTTAGAACGGCCGACCAACGTTCCCTGTCCGCCGTTCGGCTCAGTCGAAGGGCTCGGCGACTTCGGCAACGCTGCGAAGCCGCACGGTGACGCACGCCATGTCCCCATTTTTTTTTTTTTTTCTTTCTGCGTCTGCCGGGGTGCCCCTATAATAGCAGCGATAAGCACCCAGACCGCCGTGGGTCGCTCGCCCCGGCTGACGTGGTTTTTCGTACTCCTGCGGCGGTCGCCGTCAAGCACGTCCAAATACGCTACTTTCGTGGGCGCATTCACGCTCTTTCGCTTCGCCGGAGTGCCAGCACTCACTCTGCCAAAAACGGCGAACATCCGAGCGGCGGTTCCCACTTTTGCGTCGGCGTCGCAAACCCCGCCCCGGCAGACGAGGTTTGCCGTACTCGTGCGACGGTGGCCGGCGGGCACGTCGAAAGACGCCGATATCGTGCGCGAATTGGCGCACCTTGGCTTCACCGGAGTGCCGCCACTGACTCCTCCAAAAACGGCGAAGATCCGAGCGGCGCTTCCCACTTTCGCATCGGCGTCCCGAACTCCGCCCCGGCTGACGCGGTTTACCGTACTCGTGCGACGGTCGCCGGCGAGCACGTGGAAAGACGCCGATATCGTGCCCGAATCGGCTCCGTTCGGCTTCGCCGGAGTGCCAGCACTGGCTCGGCGAAAGACGACGAACATCCGAGCGACGGTTCTCACTATTGCGTACGCGTCGCAAACCCCGCCCCGGCAGACGCACTTTGCCGTACTCGTGCGACGGTCGCCGGCGAGCACGTAGAAAGACGCCGATATCGTGCCGGAATCGGCCCCGTTTGGCTTCGCCGGAGTGCCAGCACTCACTCGGCCACAAACGGCGAACATCCGAGCGGCGGTTCCCACTTAGCCGTCGGCGTCCCGAACTCCGCCCCGGCAGACGCGGTTGCCGAGCTCGTGCGACTAGCGACCGCGAAGCCGTCTCGCGACGCCGCTTTCGTGCGCGGCTCCCACTGCGACCTGGGTCACCCGAGGTCGACGAGCAAGAAAGAATGTCGAAAAAAATTTTTTTTTTTTTTGCGTCTGCCGGGGTGCCCCTATAATAGCAGCGATAAGCACCCAGACCGCCATGGGTCGCTCGCCCCGGCTGACGTGGTTTTTCGTTTTCCTGCGGTGGTCGTCGTCAAGCACGTCCAAACACGCCACTTTCGTGGGCGCATTCGCGCTCTTTCGCTTCGCCGGAGTGCCAGCACTCACTCTGCCAAAAACGGCGAACATCCTAGTGGCGGTTCCCACTTTTGCGTCGGCGTCGCCAACCCCGCCCCGGCATACGCGGTTTGCCGTACTCGTGCGGCGGTGGCCGGCGGGCACGTCGAAAGACACCGATATCGTGCGCGAGTCGATGCTTCTTGGTCTCGCAGGAGGGCCGCCACTCACTCCTGCAAAAACGGCGAAGATCCGAGCGGCGCTTCCCACTTTTTCGTCGGCATCGCAAACCTCGCCCCGGCAGACGCGCTTTGCCGTACTCGTGCGACGGTCGCCGGCGAGCACGTCGAAATACGCCGATATCGTGCCCGAATCGGCCCCGTTTCGCTTCGCCGGAGTGCCAGCACTCACTCGGCCAAAAACGGCGAACATCCGAGCAGCGGTACCCACTTAGCCGTCGGCATCCCGAACTCCGCGCCGGCTGACGCGGTTGCCGAGCTCGTGCGACTAGCGACCGCGAACGCGTCTCGCGACGCCGCTTTCGTGCGCGGCTCCCATTGCGACCTGGGTTACCCGAGCTCGACCAGCAAAAAAGAAGGTCGAAAAAAAATTTTTTTTTTCTGCGTCTGCCGGGGTGCCCCTATAATAGCAGCGATAAGCACCCAGACCGCCGTGGGTCGCTCGCCCCGGCTGACGTGGTTTTTCGTACTCCTGCAGCGGTCGCCGTCAAGCACGTCCAAATACGCCACTTTTGTGGGCGCTTTCGCGCTCTTTCGCGTCGCCGGTGTGCCAGCACTCACTCTGCCAAAAACGGCGAACATCCTAGTGGCGGTTCCCACTTTTGCGTCGGCGTCGCCAACCCCGCCCCGGCATACGCGGTTTGCCGTACTCGTGCGGCGGTGGCCGGCGGGCACGTCGAAAGACACCGATATCGTGCGCGAGTCGATGCTTCTTGGTCTCGCAGGAGGGCCGCCACTCACTCCTGCAAAAACGGCGAAGATCCGAGCGGCGCTTCCCACTTTTTCGTCGGCATCGCAAACCTCGCCCCGGCAGACGCGCTTTGCCGTACTCGTGCGACGGTCGCCGGCGAGCACGTCGAAATACGCCGATATCGTGCCCGAATCGGCCCCGTTTCGCTTCGCCGGAGTGCCAGCACTCACTCGGCCAAAAACGGCGAACATCCGAGCAGCGGTACCCACTTAGCCGTCGGCATCCCGAACTCCGCGCCGGCTGACGCGGTTGCCGAGCTCGTGCGACTAGCGACCGCGAACGCGTCTCGCGACGCCGCTTTCGTGCGCGGCTCCCATTGCGACCTGGGTTACCCGAGCTCGACCAGCAAAAAAGAAGGTCGAAAAAAAATTTTTTTTTTCTGCGTCTGCCGGGGTGCCCCTATAATAGCAGCGATAAGCACCCAGACCGCCGTGGGTCGCTCGCCCCGGCTGACGTGGTTTTTCGTACTCCTGCAGCGGTCGCCGTCAAGCACGTCCAAATACGCCACTTTCGTGGGCGCTTTCGCGCTCTTTCGCGTCGCCGGTGTGCCAGCACTCACTCTGCCAAAAACGGCCAACATCCGAGCGGCGGTTCCCACTTTTGCGTCGGCGTCGTAAACCCCGCCCCGGCAGACGCGGTTTGCCCTACTCGTTCGACGGTCGCCGGCGAGCGCGTCGAAAGACGCCGATATCGTGCGCTAATTGGCGCTCCTTGGCTTCTCCGGAGTGCCGCCACTCACTCCTCCAAAAACGGCGAAGATCCGAGCGGCGTTCTCCACTTTCGCATCGGCGTCCCGAACTCCGCCCGGGCTGACGCGGTTTACCGTACTCGTGCGACGGTCGCCGCCGGGCACGTCGAAAGACGCCGATATCGTGCCGTAATCGGCCCCGTTTGGCTTCGCCCGAGTGCCAGCACTCACTCGGCCAAAAACGGCGAACATCCGAGCAGCGTTTCCCACTTTCGCATCGGCGTCCCGAAGCCCGCCCCGGCAGACGCGGTTTGCCCTACTCGAGCGACGGTCGCCGGCGATCACGTCGAAAGGCGCCGAATTCGTGCACGAATCGATGCTTCTTGGTCTCGCAGGAGGGCCGCCACTCACTCCTGCAAAAACGGCGAAGATCCGAGTTGCGCTTCCCACTTTTTCGTCGGCGTCCCGAACTACGCCCCGGCTGACGCGGTTTACCGTACTCGTGCGACGGTCGCCGGCGGGCACTTCAAAATACGCCGATTTCGTGGGCGCATTCACGCTGTTTCGCTTCCCCGGAGTGCCAACACTCACTCTGCCGAAAGCGGCGATCATCCGAGCGGCGGTTCCCACTTTTGCGTCGGCTTCGCAAACGGCGCCCCGGCAGACGCGCTCGTGCGACGTACTCGTGCGACGGTCGCCGGCGAGCACGTCGAAAGACGCCGATATCGTGCTCGAATCGACCCCGTTTCGCTTCGCCGGAGTGCTGCCAGTCACGGCGCAGAAAACGGCGAACAAGTGTTTTTTTTTTTTTTTCCTAGAATTTGTGTTATAGAAGGCACATTTGATATCGGACGATAATTTTCAACTTTATCACGCGCACCGATTTTCGTGTAGAGGTTTGCAAGTTTATGGGAATTTCTCCACTTGGAATAATGCGATTTAGTAGTACTACGAGAACTTCATGGATGTACTCAAGGGTACGGGGCAAGTCAGTTACGTCAACACCTGCAGATTTTTTACACTTCAAACTGAAAATTGTTGGTTGTGAGTCCTCGTGTGATATTAAAGGCCGATTCGCTAACACATAGAACAAAGAAAGAAAGGAAGAAAAAACGCCCGCGCTCGCTCAAGAAACCTGGGTTCGCAACAAGTGGCAACAACAAGCAACCGAGCGAGTGCGCCAAAACCCGTGGCGGCCGAACAAACGCGAAGTCCCAACCGCGTCAGCCGGGGCGGCACGGGACAGGAAAAATCACTTCAGCCGGGGCGGCGGGGCACCGAATAAACCTCGTCACCTCGTCGCAGGATAAAAGAGGAAACAAAAAGTCTAAACAGCGTCTGCTGGAGCGAATGCGTAATAAAACAACAACAACAACAAAAAAAAAACACCCGCGCTCAAGAAGTCTGCAATCCTCACAAAAGGCGACTGTGACCGAGCAGCGTCAGCCGGGGCCGTGCGGAAACGGAAAAACCGCGACTACCGGGGCGTCGAGGCACCGAAAAATCCACTTCAGCCGCGGCGAAAAAAAAAACAAAAAGAAAGACGGAGGGGGGGGGGGGGGAACCACGTCTGCCGGGGCGAAGGAAAAAAAAAAACGCGTCTGCCGGGGCGAGCCCGGGTGCGGCACCACCGGGAAAACTGTGGCAAACAGACATGGCGATCGAGTGAGTGGGCCGCCAGCCAGGCTCAGCCAAAAAGTGCAAAGTCCGAACTGCGTCAGCCGGGGCGGCAAAAACCGCGTCAGCCGGGGCGGCGCAAAAAACCGCGTCTGCCGGGGCGGCACGAAACCGCGTCAGCCGGGGCGGGGCGAAAACTGCGTCAGCCGGGGCGAAAAGAAAAAAAAAAAACGCGTCTGCCGGGGCAAGCCCGGGTGCGGCACCACCGGGAAAACTGTGGCAAACAGACATGGCGATCGAGTGAGTGGGCCGCCAGCCAGGCACAGCCGAAAAGTGCAAAGTCCGAACCGTGTCAGCCGGGGCGACGCAAAAACCGCGTCAGCCGGGGCGGCGCGAAAACCGCGTCAGCCGGGGCGGCACGAAACCGCGTCAGCCGGGGCGGCGCGAAAACTGCGTCAGCCGGGGCGGCGCGAAAACCTCGTCAGCCGGGGCGAGCGAAAAGGGGGGGGGGGGAACCACGTCTGCCGGGGCGAAAGAAAAAAAAAACGCGTCTGCCGGGGCGAGCCCGGGTGCGGCACCACCGGGAAGACTGTGGCAAACAGACATGGCGATCGAGTGAGTGGGCCGCCAGCCAGGCTCAGCCCAAAAAGTGCCAAGTCCGAACTGCGTCAGCCGGGGCGGCAAAAACCGCGTCAGCCGGGGCGGCGCGAAAACCGCGTCTGCCGGGGCGGCGCGAAAACTGCGTCAGCCGGGGCGAGCCCGGGTGCGGCACCACCGGGAAAACTGTGGCTAACAGACATGGCGATCGAGTGAGTGGGCCACCAGCCAGGCTCAGCCAAAAAGTGCCAAGTCCGAACTGCGTCAGCCGGGGCGGCAAAAACCGCGTCAGCCGGGGCGGCGCAAAAAAACCGCGTCTGCCGGGGCGGCACGAAACCGCGTCAGCCGGGGCGGCGCGAAAACTGCGTCAGCCGGGGCGAAAGAAAAAAAAAAACGCGTCTGCCGGGGCGAGCCCGGGTGCGGCACCACCGGGAAAACTGTGGCAAACAGACATGGCGATCGAGTGAGTGGGCCGCCAGCCAGGCACAGCCGAAAAGTGCTAAGTCCGAACTGCGTCTGCCGGGGCGGCCGAAACCGCGTCAGCCGGGGCGGCGCGAAAACCGCGTCTGCCGGGGCGGCACGAAACCGCGTCAGCCGGGGCGGCGCGAAAACTGCGTCAGCCGGGGCGAGCCCGGGTGCGGCACCACCGGGAAAACTGTGGCAAACAGACATGGCGATCGAGTGAGTGGGCCGCCAGCCAGGCACAGCCGAAAAGTGCTAAGTCCGAACTGCGTCTGCCGGGGCGGCACGAAACCGCGTCAGCCGGGGCGGCGCGAAAACCGCGTCTGCCGGGGCGGCACGAAACCGCGTCAGCCGGGGCGGCGCGAAAACTGCGTCAGCCGGGGCGAGCCCGGGTGCGGCACCACCGGGAAAACTGTGGCAAACAGACATGGCGATCGAGTGAGTGGGCCGCCAGCCAGGCACAGCCGAAAAGTGCTAAGTCCGAACTGCGTCAGCCGGGGCGGCAAAAACCGCGTCAGCCGGGGCGGCGCAAAAAACCGCGTCTGCCGGGGCGGCACGAAACCGCGTCAGCCGGGGCGGCGCGAAAACTGCGTCAGCCGGGGCGAAAGAAAAAAAAAAAAACGCGTCTGCCGGGGCGAGCCCGGGTGCGGCACCACCGGGAAAACTGTGGCAAACAGACATGGCGATCGAGTGAGTGGGCCGCCAGCCAGGCACAGCCGAAAAGTGCTAAGTCCGAACTGCGTCTGCCGGGGCGGCACGAAACCGCGTCAGCCGGGGCGGCGCGAAAACCGCGTCTGCCGGGGCGGCACGAAACCGCGTCAGCCGGGGCGGCGCGAAAACTGCGTCAGCCGGGGCGAGCCCGGGTGCGGCACCACCGGGAAAACTGTGGCAAACAGACATGGCGATCGAGTGAGTGGGCCGCCAGCCAGGCACAGCCGAAAAGTGCTAAGTCCGAACTGCGTCTGCCGGGGCGGCACGAAACCGCGTCAGCCGGGGCGGCGCGAAAACCGCGTCTGCCGGGGCGGCGCGAAAACTGCGTCAGCCGGGGCGAGCCCGGGTGCGGCACCACCGGGAAAACTGTGGCAAACAGACATGGCGATCGAGTGAGTGGGCCGCCAGCCAGGCACAGCCGAAAAGTGCAAAGTCCGAACCGTGTCAGCCGGGGCGACGCAAAAACCGCGTCAGCCGGGGCGGCGCGAAAACCGCGTCAGCCGGGGCGGCACGAAACCGCGTCAGCCGGGGCGGCGCGAAAACTGCGTCAGCCGGGGCGGCGCGAAAACCTCGTCAGCCGGGGCGAGCGAAAAGGGGGGGGGGGGAACCACGTCTGCCGGGGCGAAAGAAAAAAAAAACGCGTCTGCCGGGGCGAGCCCGGGTGCGGCACCACCGGGAAGACTGTGGCAAACAGACATGGCGATCGAGTGAGTGGGCCGCCAGCCAGGCTCAGCCCAAAAAGTGCCAAGTCCGAACTGCGTCAGCCGGGGCGGCAAAAACCGCGTCAGCCGGGGCGGCGCGAAAACCGCGTCTGCCGGGGCGGCGCGAAAACTGCGTCAGCCGGGGCGAGCCCGGGTGCGGCACCACCGGGAAAACTGTGGCTAACAGACATGGCGATCGAGTGAGTGGGCCACCAGCCAGGCTCAGCCAAAAAGTGCCAAGTCCGAACTGCGTCAGCCGGGGCGGCAAAAACCGCGTCAGCCGGGGCGGCGCAAAAAAACCGCGTCTGCCGGGGCGGCACGAAACCGCGTCAGCCGGGGCGGCGCGAAAACTGCGTCAGCCGGGGCGAAAGAAAAAAAAAAACGCGTCTGCCGGGGCGAGCCCGGGTGCGGCACCACCGGGAAAACTGTGGCAAACAGACATGGCGATCGAGTGAGTGGGCCGCCAGCCAGGCACAGCCGAAAAGTGCTAAGTCCGAACTGCGTCTGCCGGGGCGGCACGAAACCGCGTCAGCCGGGGCGGCGCGAAAACCGCGTCTGCCGGGGCGGCACGAAACCGCGTCAGCCGGGGCGGCGCGAAAACTGCGTCAGCCGGGGCGAGCCCGGGTGCGGCACCACCGGGAAAACTGTGGCAAACAGACATGGCGATCGAGTGAGTGGGCCGCCAGCCAGGCACAGCCGAAAAGTGCTAAGTCCGAACTGCGTCTGCCGGGGCGGCACGAAACCGCGTCAGCCGGGGCGGCGCGAAAACCGCGTCTGCCGGGGCGGCACGAAACCGCGTCAGCCGGGGCGGCGCGAAAACTGCGTCAGCCGGGGCGAGCCCGGGTGCGGCACCACCGGGAAAACTGTGGCAAACAGACATGGCGATCGAGTGAGTGGGCCGCCAGCCAGGCACAGCCGAAAAGTGCTAAGTCCGAACTGCGTCAGCCGGGGCGGCAAAAACCGCGTCAGCCGGGGCGGCGCAAAAAACCGCGTCTGCCGGGGCGGCACGAAACCGCGTCAGCCGGGGCGGCGCGAAAACTGCGTCAGCCGGGGCGAAAGAAAAAAAAAACGCGTCTGCCGGGGCGAGCCCGGGTGCGGCACCACCGGGAAAACTGTGGCAAACAGACATGGCGATCGAGTGAGTGGGCCGCCAGCCAGGCACAGCCGAAAAGTGCTAAGTCCGAACTGCGTCTGCCGGGGCGGCACGAAACCGCGTCAGCCGGGGCGGCGCGAAAACCGCGTCTGCCGGGGCGGCACGAAACCGCGTCAGCCGGGGCGGCGCGAAAACTGCGTCAGCCGGGGCGAGCCCGGGTGCGGCACCACCGGGAAAACTGTGGCAAACAGACATGGCGATTGAGTGAGTGGGCCGCCAGCCAGGCACAGCCGAAAAGTGCTAAGTCCGAACTGCGTCTGCCGGGGCGGCACGAAACCGCGTCAGCCGGGGCGGCGCGAAAACCGCGTCTGCCGGGGCGGCACGAAACCGCGTCAGCCGGGGCGGCGCGAAAACTGCGTCAGCCGGGGCGAGCCCGGGTGCGGCACCACCGGGAAAACTGTGGCAAACAGACATGGCGATCGAGTGAGTGGGCCGCCAGCCAGGCACAGCCGAAAAGTGCTAAGTCCGAACTGCGTCTGCCGGGGCGGCACGAAACCGCGTCAGCCGGGGCGGCGCGAAAACCGCGTCTGCCGGGGCGGCACGAAACCGCGTCAGCCGGGGCGGCGCGAAAACTGCGTCAGCCGGGGCGAGCCCGGGTGCGGCACCACCGGGAAAACTGTGGCAAACAGACATGGCGATCGAGTGAGTGGGCCGCCAGCCAGGCACAGCCGAAAAGTGCAAAGTCCGAACCGTGTCAGCCGGGGCGACGCAAAAACCGCGTCAGCCGGGGCGGCGCGAAAACCGCGTCTGCCGGGGCGGCACGAAACCGCGTCAGCCGGGGCGGCGCGAAAACTGCGTCAGCCGGGGCGAGCCCGGGTGCGGCACCACCGGGAAAACTGTGGCAAACAGACATGGCGATCGAGTGAGTGGGCCGCCAGCCAGGCACAGCCGAAAAGTGCTAAGTCCGAACTGCGTCAGCCGGGGCGGCAAAAACCGCGTCAGCCGGGGCGGCGCAAAAACCGCGTCTGCCGGGGCGAAATAAAAAAAAAAACAAAGAAAAAAGCCCGCGCTTAATCAAAAGAAAACAAAGAAAAAAGCTTGCGCTTAATCAAAAGAAAACAAACAAAAAAAGTTCGCGCTTAAGCCTGGCGGTGGAACCACCGGGGCAAACAGACCTGGCGATCGAGTGAGTGGGGCGCCAGCCGGGGTGAGCCAAAAAGTGCAAAGTCCGAACCGCGTCAGCCGGGGCGGCGCGAAAACCGCGTCAGCCGGGGCGGCGCGAAAACCGCGTCAGCCGGGGCGGCGCAAAAACCGCGTCAGCCGGGGCGGCGCAAAAACTGCGTCAGCCGGGGCGGCACGGAAAAACGAAAACCGCGTCAGCCGGGGCGACATCAAAATGAGGAAAAAAAAAAAAAACTGCCTTAGGACACCTGCGTACACTTTCATGCGTTTGGGCATATCTCTCTGTAACACGCGCGCCCCTCGTTACGCGCGGCACTCTGTTTTCTCCGACACCCATATTTCGGCGGCATGTGGCACGCGCGCCCGTCCCTACGCACGGCACACCGCAGTGCTTTCTCGATATTTTTCTTTTCCTCCAACACCGTCATCTATAGGCTTTTAGTGACCTGTTGCTCGTGGCACAAGTTCGCTTGCTCTGACACCTCTTGCATGCGCA
>NW_027464779.1:65000-80000 GCF_043290135.1 Rhipicephalus microplus
GCCTGGCAACGTCGACGCTCCCCTAACCGCGATCTCGCACCGTGTTTCGTGTGGCGAATTCAAAAGCCGGCCGGCGCTGCTGCAACCATTACGGTCGGTACGCATACGCCGCGGAGGGCGGGACGGTCATCGGAGCGTGCGGTTCCTCCATCGAGTACTGCGCACCTCGGCCGTCGCATCGCCGTGCCATGACCGGCCGCGCGTCAACGCGAACCGGTGCCAGCGAGATCCCTCGCCTGCAAGAACCGACCGGCAGCCTCCGTCACCCGAGGACGCGGAGGCGCTTGCCGCGGACGGCGGGACGGTATGCACTGGTGCACAGCGGACCCGTCACATCGCCAGTTCCTTGACCGACCGCCGACGCTTGTGCCGTTCCTCTCGTACTTGGCAGTCGCCGCGCGATTGTCGGGTCTCGTTCTTGCACGCTCGAACGGTCGGGAGGGCACTCGGCTGGCGTTTCGGGAACGCGCAGCCTCGCCTTCTACCGACGTAACCACGACTCGCCGTTCGCGCTCCGCCGCTCCTGTTTACAGTACTAGGCGGTCCCGCAGCGGTCGGGTCGCGCATTTCGAGCGCTTCGAGCCACGGTGCAGTGGCGGGTCGAAAGCCGACCTATGAGTGCGTTGCGCCGTTTGTACCCGCGTCCGCCACCTGGCCGACCGTCCAAGGTCGCGGTGTTGGCGTCCGCTGGGCGCAACAATTTGTCACGGGGTGCCGCTCCACATTCAGGCAGCCCCGTGGGGAAAAGCCGACCCCGCGTCCAAACGGGGTCAGCGGCAGAAAGTGTCGGGCGCAGACGCAGCTGAGGCGCTCACCCTTCACAATCCGTTAATGATCCTTCCGCAGGTTCACCTACGGAAACCTTGTTACGACTTTTACTTCCTCTAAATGATCAAGTTTGGTCATCTTTCCAACAGACCGGCGCAACCGAAAGGCCGCGCCGGACATCGGTCCGAAGACCTCACTAAATCATTCAATCGGTAGTAGCGACGGGCGGTGTGTACAAAGGGCAGGGACGTAATCAACGCGAGCTTATGACTCGCGCTTACTGGGAATTCCTCGTTCAAGGGGAACAATTGCAAGCCCCTATCCCAATCACGAAAGAAGTTCCACGGGTTACCCAGTCTTTTCAGACAGGGATAAAGACACGCTGCTTCCTTCAGTGTAGCGCGCGTGCGGCCCCGGACATCTAAGGGCATCACAGACCTGTTATTGCTCTGTTTCGTGCGGCTAGGAGCCGCTTGTCCCTCTAAGAAGGTTGTAAGGTGCTGGGAACCCCGCACCTATTTAATAGGCTAGAGTCTCGTTCGTTATCGGAATTAACCAGACAAATCGCTCCACCAACTAAGAACGGCCATGCACCACCATCCACCGAATCAAGAAAGAGCTCTCAATCTGTCAATCCTCCCAGTGTCCGGGCCGGGTAAGTTTTCCCGTGTTGAGTCAAATTAAGCCGCAGGCTCCACTCCTGGTGGTGCCCTTCCGTCAATTCCTTTAAGTTTCAGCTTTGCAACCATACTTCCCCCGGAACCCAAATACTTTGGTTTCCCGGAAGCTGCCCGCCGAGTCATTTGAGTAACTCAGGCGGATCGCTGGTTGGCATCGTTTATGGTCAGAACTAGGGCGGTATCTGATCGCCTTCGAACCTCTGACTTTCGTTCTTGATCAATGAAAACATTCTTGGCAAATGCTTTCGCAGTAGTTCGTCTTGCGACGGTCCAAGAATTTCACCTCTAGCGCCGCAATACGAATGCCCCCGTCCGTCCCTCTTAATCATTACCTCGTATTCCAAAAACCAACAGAACAGAAACGAGGTCTTGTTCTATTATTCCATGCAAGTTTATTCAGGCGACTCGCCTGCGTTGAGCACTCTAATTTTTTCAAAGTAAAAGCACCGGCCATCTCGAGGCACACAATGAAGTGCACCAAGAAAGAACCGGCATGATGTTCAGTCCGAGCCGTCGCATCGGGTAGATGCACTACTCGTCTGGAACTGAGATCCAACTACGAGCTTTTTAACCGCAGCAGCTTTAGTATACGCTATTGGAGCTGGAATTACCGCGGCTGCTGGCACCAGACTTGCCCTCCAATTGATCCTCGTTAAAGGATTTAGAGTGTACTCATTTCAATTACGGGGCCTCAAAAGAGTCCCGTATTGTTATTTTTCGTCACTACCTCCCCGTGCCGGGAGTGGGTAATTTGCGCGCCTGCTGCCTTCCTTGGATGTGGTAGCCGTTTCTCAGGCTCCCTCTCCGGAATCGAACCCTGATTCTCCGTTACCCGTAACAACCATGGTAAGCAAGTAACCTACCATCGAAAGTTGATAAGGCAGACACTTGAAAGAAACGTCGCCGGCTCGTGGCCATGCGATCAGCACAAAGTTATCCAGAGTCACCACACAATACGGGCCGAAACCCGATCGATCTTGGTCTAATAAAAGCACCCGTTACCCAAAGGGCTCCAGGCTCACTGCATGTATTAGCTCTAGAATTGCCACAGTTATCCAAGTAGGAAGAAACGATCTAAGGAACCATAACTGATTTAATGAGCCATTCGCGGTTTCGCCTTATTTCGGCATGTACTTAGACATGCATGGCTTAATCTTTGAGACAAGCATATGATTACTGGCAGGATCAACCAGGTAATCGTTCGACTGCGCGTCCGTCCTCGCCTTCGGCGGGCCGGACGCAGTCTGTGTGCGGCGGAGGCCACCTTCAGGCGCCCCAACACGCTTATTTTGCACTCCGAGATGACGGCCTTCGAGCTCGCTACGGCACAACCTTCCCGAAAGACGAGTGGGAGCCGTGCGGCAAGAAGCACGTTCATGCTCGCTCTTTTTCGTTGCATCGACTCGGTCGCGCCGTGCGGGTTGCCCAAGCCCGCTGCACTGTCGGTGGACCGGCCGGAACTAGCAACGGAGCCGAGACTGCAAAGCCGCCAGACGACGGGTCACGCCCGCGTCTTCGGCGCTTTCGCATCTGAATCGCCCGAGGACGACACGGAACACACCTCGATATCGTGGTAAAACGGCACCGTCCGACAACCAGCCCCTAACGCATCAAGCGGATGAGGCTGCAGACGACTGCCGTGGATTCCCCTGGAGCAGACCCGAGGACACGCTTGACGAGGCCGAAGCCCGCCGCATATCAGACACCCGGTCGCTTTCGCGTACGCCGCTCACGAGAACCCCCACATAATAGCAGCGATAAGTACCCAGACCTCCTTGGGCACTAATACGAGCGTACTCGAGAAAATTTCACCGCGGGTGTGCCCCGAAACGTGTGGCACGTTGAGCGTGCCACAAGTCTACGTCGCTCTCAAACCCGCCGAGGTCGTAGAATTTGCGACCCTACTCACGAAATTCCCACCGAGGATACGGCCGCAAACGTACCGCACCTTGGGTAGGCCACGAGTTTGTGCAACACTACGCTGACGGCACAGCACCGAGGTCGTGCGCGCACGCACGGGAAAATTCCGCCGCGGTTTCTGCCGAAAACGTGAGGCACCACGACTCTCCGCAAGTTCGCGTCGACTGCGAAAGACCGAAGTCGTGAACGACGTGTCCGCTACTCGCCGCCGACACGCTGGACACCAAACGTACAACGACTCGACGGCGTCGTAGAGGCCCACGACGCGGTTTTCCTTAACGACGTCTCGGCGTGGCACCGACAGGTTAGAACGGCCGACCAACGTTCCCTGTCCGCCGTTCGGCTCAGTCGAAGGGCTCGGCGACTTCGGCAACGCTGCGAAGCCGCACGGTGACGCACGCCATGTCCCCATTTTTTTTTTTTTTTCTTTCTGCGTCTGCCGGGGTGCCCCTATAATAGCAGCGATAAGCACCCAGACCGCCGTGGGTCGCTCGCCCCGGCTGACGTGGTTTTTCGTACTCCTGCGGCGGTCGCCGTCAAGCACGTCCAAATACGCTACTTTCGTGGGCGCATTCACGCTCTTTCGCTTCGCCGGAGTGCCAGCACTCACTCTGCCAAAAACGGCGAACATCCGAGCGGCGGTTCCCACTTTTGCGTCGGCGTCGCAAACCCCGCCCCGGCAGACGAGGTTTGCCGTACTCGTGCGACGGTGGCCGGCGGGCACGTCGAAAGACGCCGATATCGTGCGCGAATTGGCGCACCTTGGCTTCACCGGAGTGCCGCCACTGACTCCTCCAAAAACGGCGAAGATCCGAGCGGCGCTTCCCACTTTCGCATCGGCGTCCCGAACTCCGCCCCGGCTGACGCGGTTTACCGTACTCGTGCGACGGTCGCCGGCGAGCACGTGGAAAGACGCCGATATCGTGCCCGAATCGGCTCCGTTCGGCTTCGCCGGAGTGCCAGCACTGGCTCGGCGAAAGACGACGAACATCCGAGCGACGGTTCTCACTATTGCGTACGCGTCGCAAACCCCGCCCCGGCAGACGCACTTTGCCGTACTCGTGCGACGGTCGCCGGCGAGCACGTAGAAAGACGCCGATATCGTGCCGGAATCGGCCCCGTTTGGCTTCGCCGGAGTGCCAGCACTCACTCGGCCACAAACGGCGAACATCCGAGCGGCGGTTCCCACTTAGCCGTCGGCGTCCCGAACTCCGCCCCGGCAGACGCGGTTGCCGAGCTCGTGCGACTAGCGACCGCGAAGCCGTCTCGCGACGCCGCTTTCGTGCGCGGCTCCCACTGCGACCTGGGTCACCCGAGGTCGACGAGCAAGAAAGAATGTCGAAAAAAAATTTTTTTTTTTTTTGCGTCTGCCGGGGTGCCCCTATAATAGCAGCGATAAGCACCCAGACCGCCATGGGTCGCTCGCCCCGGCTGACGTGGTTTTTCGTTTTCCTGCGGTGGTCGTCGTCAAGCACGTCCAAACACGCCACTTTCGTGGGCGCATTCGCGCTCTTTCGCTTCGCCGGAGTGCCAGCACTCACTCTGCCAAAAACGGCGAACATCCTAGTGGCGGTTCCCACTTTTGCGTCGGCGTCGCCAACCCCGCCCCGGCATACGCGGTTTGCCGTACTCGTGCGGCGGTGGCCGGCGGGCACGTCGAAAGACACCGATATCGTGCGCGAGTCGATGCTTCTTGGTCTCGCAGGAGGGCCGCCACTCACTCCTGCAAAAACGGCGAAGATCCGAGCGGCGCTTCCCACTTTTTCGTCGGCATCGCAAACCTCGCCCCGGCAGACGCGCTTTGCCGTACTCGTGCGACGGTCGCCGGCGAGCACGTCGAAATACGCCGATATCGTGCCCGAATCGGCCCCGTTTCGCTTCGCCGGAGTGCCAGCACTCACTCGGCCAAAAACGGCGAACATCCGAGCAGCGGTACCCACTTAGCCGTCGGCATCCCGAACTCCGCGCCGGCTGACGCGGTTGCCGAGCTCGTGCGACTAGCGACCGCGAACGCGTCTCGCGACGCCGCTTTCGTGCGCGGCTCCCATTGCGACCTGGGTTACCCGAGCTCGACCAGCAAAAAAGAAGGTCGAAAAAAAATTTTTTTTTTCTGCGTCTGCCGGGGTGCCCCTATAATAGCAGCGATAAGCACCCAGACCGCCGTGGGTCGCTCGCCCCGGCTGACGTGGTTTTTCGTACTCCTGCAGCGGTCGCCGTCAAGCACGTCCAAATACGCCACTTTCGTGGGCGCTTTCGCGCTCTTTCGCGTCGCCGGTGTGCCAGCACTCACTCTGCCAAAAACGGCGAACATCCTAGTGGCGGTTCCCACTTTTGCGTCGGCGTCGCCAACCCCGCCCCGGCATACGCGGTTTGCCGTACTCGTGCGGCGGTGGCCGGCGGGCACGTCGAAAGACACCGATATCGTGCGCGAGTCGATGCTTCTTGGTCTCGCAGGAGGGCCGCCACTCACTCCTGCAAAAACGGCGAAGATCCGAGCGGCGCTTCCCACTTTTTCGTCGGCATCGCAAACCTCGCCCCGGCAGACGCGCTTTGCCGTACTCGTGCGACGGTCGCCGGCGAGCACGTCGAAATACGCCGATATCGTGCCCGAATCGGCCCCGTTTCGCTTCGCCGGAGTGCCAGCACTCACTCGGCCAAAAACGGCGAACATCCGAGCAGCGGTACCCACTTAGCCGTCGGCATCCCGAACTCCGCGCCGGCTGACGCGGTTGCCGAGCTCGTGCGACTAGCGACCGCGAACGCGTCTCGCGACGCCGCTTTCGTGCGCGGCTCCCATTGCGACCTGGGTTACCCGAGCTCGACCAGCAAAAAAGAAGGTCGAAAAAAAATTTTTTTTTTCTGCGTCTGCCGGGGTGCCCCTATAATAGCAGCGATAAGCACCCAGACCGCCGTGGGTCGCTCGCCCCGGCTGACGTGGTTTTTCGTACTCCTGCAGCGGTCGCCGTCAAGCACGTCCAAATACGCCACTTTCGTGGGCGCTTTCGCGCTCTTTCGCGTCGCCGGTGTGCCAGCACTCACTCTGCCAAAAACGGCCAACATCCGAGCGGCGGTTCCCACTTTTGCGTCGGCGTCGTAAACCCCGCCCCGGCAGACGCGGTTTGCCCTACTCGTTCGACGGTCGCCGGCGAGCGCGTCGAAAGACGCCGATATCGTGCGCTAATTGGCGCTCCTTGGCTTCTCCGGAGTGCCGCCACTCACTCCTCCAAAAACGGCGAAGATCCGAGCGGCGTTCTCCACTTTCGCATCGGCGTCCCGAACTCCGCCCGGGCTGACGCGGTTTACCGTACTCGTGCGACGGTCGCCGCCGGGCACGTCGAAAGACGCCGATATCGTGCCGTAATCGGCCCCGTTTGGCTTCGCCCGAGTGCCAGCACTCACTCGGCCAAAAACGGCGAACATCCGAGCAGCGTTTCCCACTTTCGCATCGGCGTCCCGAAGCCCGCCCCGGCAGACGCGGTTTGCCCTACTCGAGCGACGGTCGCCGGCGATCACGTCGAAAGGCGCCGAATTCGTGCACGAATCGATGCTTCTTGGTCTCGCAGGAGGGCCGCCACTCACTCCTGCAAAAACGGCGAAGATCCGAGTTGCGCTTCCCACTTTTTCGTCGGCGTCCCGAACTACGCCCCGGCTGACGCGGTTTACCGTACTCGTGCGACGGTCGCCGGCGGGCACTTCAAAATACGCCGATTTCGTGGGCGCATTCACGCTGTTTCGCTTCCCCGGAGTGCCAACACTCACTCTGCCGAAAGCGGCGATCATCCGAGCGGCGGTTCCCACTTTTGCGTCGGCTTCGCAAACGGCGCCCCGGCAGACGCGCTCGTGCGACGTACTCGTGCGACGGTCGCCGGCGAGCACGTCGAAAGACGCCGATATCGTGCTCGAATCGACCCCGTTTCGCTTCGCCGGAGTGCTGCCAGTCACGGCGCAGAGAACGGCGAACAAGTGTTTTTTTTTTTTTTTCCTAGAATTTGTGTTATAGAAGGCACATTTGATATCGGACGATAATTTTCAACTTTATCACGCGCACCGATTTTCGTGTAGAGGTTTGCAAGTTTATGGGAATTTCTCCACTTGGAATAATGCGATTTAGTAGTACTACGAGAACTTCATGGATGTACTCAAGGGTACGGGGCAAGTCAGTTACGTCAACACCTGCAGATTTTTTACACTTCAAACTGAAAATTGTTGGTTGTGAGTCCTCGTGTGATATTAAAGGCCGATTCGCTAACACATAGAACAAAGAAAGAAAGGAAGAAAAAACGCCCGCGCTCGCTCAAGAAACCTGGGTTCGCAACAAGTGGCAACAACAAGCAACCGAGCGAGTGCGCCAAAACCCGTGGCGGCCGAACAAACGCGAAGTCCCAACCGCGTCAGCCGGGGCGGCACGGGACAGGAAAAATCACTTCAGCCGGGGCGGCGGGGCACCGAATAAACCTCGTCACCTCGTCGCAGGATAAAAGAGGAAACAAAAAGTCTAAACAGCGTCTGCTGGAGCGAATGCGTAATAAAACAACAACAACAACAAAAAAAAAACACCCGCGCTCAAGAAGTCTGCAATCCTCACAAAAGGCGACTGTGACCGAGCAGCGTCAGCCGGGGCCGTGCGGAAACGGAAAAACCGCGACTACCGGGGCGTCGAGGCACCGAAAAATCCACTTCAGCCGCGGCGAAAAAAAAAACAAAAAGAAAGACGGAGGGGGGGGGGGGGAACCACGTCTGCCGGGGCGAAGGAAAAAAAAAAACGCGTCTGCCGGGGCGAGCCCGGGTGCGGCACCACCGGGAAAACTGTGGCAAACAGACATGGCGATCGAGTGAGTGGGCCGCCAGCCAGGCTCAGCCAAAAAGTGCAAAGTCCGAACTGCGTCAGCCGGGGCGGCAAAAACCGCGTCAGCCGGGGCGGCGCAAAAAACCGCGTCTGCCGGGGCGGCACGAAACCGCGTCAGCCGGGGCGGGGCGAAAACTGCGTCAGCCGGGGCGAAAAGAAAAAAAAAAAACGCGTCTGCCGGGGCAAGCCCGGGTGCGGCACCACCGGGAAAACTGTGGCAAACAGACATGGCGATCGAGTGAGTGGGCCGCCAGCCAGGCACAGCCGAAAAGTGCAAAGTCCGAACCGTGTCAGCCGGGGCGACGCAAAAACCGCGTCAGCCGGGGCGGCGCGAAAACCGCGTCAGCCGGGGCGGCACGAAACCGCGTCAGCCGGGGCGGCGCGAAAACTGCGTCAGCCGGGGCGGCGCGAAAACCTCGTCAGCCGGGGCGAGCGAAAAGGGGGGGGGGGAACCACGTCTGCCGGGGCGAAAGAAAAAAAAACGCGTCTGCCGGGGCGAGCCCGGGTGCGGCACCACCGGGAAGACTGTGGCAAACAGACATGGCGATCGAGTGAGTGGGCCGCCAGCCAGGCTCAGCCCAAAAAGTGCCAAGTCCGAACTGCGTCAGCCGGGGCGGCAAAAACCGCGTCAGCCGGGGCGGCGCGAAAACCGCGTCTGCCGGGGCGGCGCGAAAACTGCGTCTGCCGGGGCGAGCCCGGGTGCGGCACCACCGGGAAAACTGTGGCAAACAGACATGGCGATCGAGTGAGTGGGCCGCCAGCCAGGCACAGCCGAAAAGTGCTAAGTCCGAACTGCGTCTGCCGGGGCGGCACGAAACCGCGTCAGCCGGGGCGGCGCGAAAACCGCGTCTGCCGGGGCGGCACGAAACCGCGTCAGCCGGGGCGGCGCGAAAACTGCGTCAGCCGGGGCGAGCCCGGGTGCGGCACCACCGGGAAAACTGTGGCAAACAGACATGGCGATCGAGTGAGTGGGCCGCCAGCCAGGCACAGCCGAAAAGTGCTAAGTCCGAACTGCGTCTGCCGGGGCGGCACGAAACCGCGTCAGCCGGGGCGGCGCGAAAACCGCGTCTGCCGGGGCGGCACGAAACCGCGTCAGCCGGGGCGGCGCGAAAACTGCGTCAGCCGGGGCGAGCCCGGGTGCGGCACCACCGGGAAAACTGTGGCAAACAGACATGGCGATCGAGTGAGTGGGCCGCCAGCCAGGCACAGCCGAAAAGTGCTAAGTCCGAACTGCGTCAGCCGGGGCGGCAAAAACCGCGTCAGCCGGGGCGGCGCAAAAAACCGCGTCTGCCGGGGCGGCACGAAACCGCGTCAGCCGGGGCGGCGCGAAAACTGCGTCAGCCGGGGCGAAAGAAAAAAAAAAAAACGCGTCTGCCGGGGCGAGCCCGGGTGCGGCACCACCGGGAAAACTGTGGCAAACAGACATGGCGATCGAGTGAGTGGGCCGCCAGCCAGGCACAGCCGAAAAGTGCTAAGTCCGAACTGCGTCTGCCGGGGCGGCACGAAACCGCGTCAGCCGGGGCGGCGCGAAAACCGCGTCTGCCGGGGCGGCACGAAACCGCGTCAGCCGGGGCGGCGCGAAAACTGCGTCAGCCGGGGCGAGCCCGGGTGCGGCACCACCGGGAAAACTGTGGCAAACAGACATGGCGATCGAGTGAGTGGGCCGCCAGCCAGGCACAGCCGAAAAGTGCTAAGTCCGAACTGCGTCTGCCGGGGCGGCACGAAACCGCGTCAGCCGGGGCGGCGCGAAAACCGCGTCTGCCGGGGCGGCACGAAACCGCGTCAGCCGGGGCGGCGCGAAAACTGCGTCAGCCGGGGCGAGCCCGGGTGCGGCACCACCGGGAAAACTGTGGCAAACAGACATGGCGATCGAGTGAGTGGGCCGCCAGCCAGGCACAGCCGAAAAGTGCAAAGTCCGAACCGTGTCAGCCGGGGCGACGCAAAAACCGCGTCAGCCGGGGCGGCGCGAAAACCGCGTCAGCCGGGGCGGCACGAAACCGCGTCAGCCGGGGCGGCGCGAAAACTGCGTCAGCCGGGGCGGCGCGAAAACCTCGTCAGCCGGGGCGAGCGAAAAGGGGGGGGGGGGGAACCACGTCTGCCGGGGCGAAAGAAAAAAAAAACGCGTCTGCCGGGGCGAGCCCGGGTGCGGCACCACCGGGAAGACTGTGGCAAACAGACATGGCGATCGAGTGAGTGGGCCGCCAGCCAGGCTCAGCCCAAAAAGTGCCAAGTCCGAACTGCGTCAGCCGGGGCGGCAAAAACCGCGTCAGCCGGGGCGGCGCGAAAACCGCGTCTGCCGGGGCGGCGCGAAAACTGCGTCAGCCGGGGCGAGCCCGGGTGCGGCACCACCGGGAAAACTGTGGCTAACAGACATGGCGATCGAGTGAGTGGGCCACCAGCCAGGCTCAGCCAAAAAGTGCCAAGTCCGAACTGCGTCAGCCGGGGCGGCAAAAACCGCGTCAGCCGGGGCGGTGCAAAAAAACCGCGTCTGCCGGGGCGGCACGAAACCGCGTCAGCCGGGGCGGCGCGAAAACTGCGTCAGCCGGGGCGAAAGAAAAAAAAAAACGCGTCTGCCGGGGCGAGCCCGGGTGCGGCACCACCGGGAAAACTGTGGCAAACAGACATGGCGATCGAGTGAGTGGGCCGCCAGCCAGGCACAGCCGAAAAGTGCTAAGTCCGAACTGCGTCTGCCGGGGCGGCACGAAACCGCGTCAGCCGGGGCGGCGCGAAAACCGCGTCTGCCGGGGCGGCACGAAACCGCGTCAGCCGGGGCGGCGCGAAAACTGCGTCAGCCGGGGCGAGCCCGGGTGCGGCACCACCGGGAAAACTGTGGCAAACAGACATGGCGATCGAGTGAGTGGGCCGCCAGCCAGGCACAGCCGAAAAGTGCTAAGTCCGAACTGCGTCTGCCGGGGCGGCACGAAACCGCGTCAGCCGGGGCGGCGCGAAAACCGCGTCTGCCGGGGCGGCACGAAACCGCGTCAGCCGGGGCGGCGCGAAAACTGCGTCAGCCGGGGCGAGCCCGGGTGCGGCACCACCGGGAAAACTGTGGCAAACAGACATGGCGATCGAGTGAGTGGGCCGCCAGCCAGGCACAGCCGAAAAGTGCTAAGTCCGAACTGCGTCAGCCGGGGCGGCAAAAACCGCGTCAGCCGGGGCGGCGCAAAAAACCGCGTCTGCCGGGGCGGCACGAAACCGCGTCAGCCGGGGCGGCGCGAAAACTGCGTCAGCCGGGGCGAAAGAAAAAAAAAAACGCGTCTGCCGGGGCGAGCCCGGGTGCGGCACCACCGGGAAAACTGTGGCAAACAGACATGGCGATCGAGTGAGTGGGCCGCCAGCCAGGCACAGCCGAAAAGTGCTAAGTCCGAACTGCGTCTGCCGGGGCGGCACGAAACCGCGTCAGCCGGGGCGGCGCGAAAACCGCGTCTGCCGGGGCGGCACGAAACCGCGTCAGCCGGGGCGGCGCGAAAACTGCGTCAGCCGGGGCGAGCCCGGGTGCGGCACCACCGGGAAAACTGTGGCAAACAGACATGGCGATTGAGTGAGTGGGCCGCCAGCCAGGCACAGCCGAAAAGTGCTAAGTCCGAACTGCGTCTGCCGGGGCGGCACGAAACCGCGTCAGCCGGGGCGGCGCGAAAACCGCGTCTGCCGGGGCGGCACGAAACCGCGTCAGCCGGGGCGGCGCGAAAACTGCGTCAGCCGGGGCGAGCCCGGGTGCGGCACCACCGGGAAAACTGTGGCAAACAGACATGGCGATCGAGTGAGTGGGCCGCCAGCCAGGCACAGCCGAAAAGTGCTAAGTCCGAACTGCGTCTGCCGGGGCGGCACGAAACCGCGTCAGCCGGGGCGGCGCGAAAACCGCGTCTGCCGGGGCGGCACGAAACCGCGTCAGCCGGGGCGGCGCGAAAACTGCGTCAGCCGGGGCGAAAGAAAAAAAAAAAACGCGTCTGCCGGGGCGAGCCCGGGTGCGGCACCACCGGGAAAACTGTGGCAAACAGACATGGCGATCGAGTGAGTGGGCCGCCAGCCAGGCACAGCCGAAAAGTGCTAAGTCCGAACTGCGTCTGCCGGGGCGGCACGAAACCGCGTCAGCCGGGGCGGCGCGAAAACCGCGTCTGCCGGGGCGGCACGAAACCGCGTCAGCCGGGGCGGCGCGAAAACTGCGTCAGCCGGGGCGAGCCCGGGTGCGGCACCACCGGGAAAACTGTGGCAAACAGACATGGCGATCGAGTGAGTGGGCCGCCAGCCAGGCACAGCCGAAAAGTGCTAAGTCCGAACTGCGTCTGCCGGGGCGGCACGAAACCGCGTCAGCCGGGGCGGCGCGAAAACCGCGTCTGCCGGGGCGGCGCGAAAACTGCGTCAGCCGGGGCGAGCCCGGGTGCGGCACCACCGGGAAAACTGTGGCAAACAGACATGGCGATCGAGTGAGTGGGCCGCCAGCCAGGCACAGCCGAAAAGTGCAAAGTCCGAACCGTGTCAGCCGGGGCGACGCAAAAACCGCGTCAGCCGGGGCGGCGCGAAAACCGCGTCAGCCAGGGCGGCACGAAACCGCGTCAGCCGGGGCGGCGCGAAAACTGCGTCAGCCGGGGCGGCGCGAAAACCTCGTCAGCCGGGGCGAGCGAAAAGGGGGGGGGGGGAACCACGTCTGCCGGGGCGAAAGAAAAAAAAAACGCGTCTGCCGGGGCGAGCCCGGGTGCGGCACCACCGGGAAGACTGTGGCAAACAGACATGGCGATCGAGTGAGTGGGCCGCCAGCCAGGCTCAGCCCAAAAAGTGCCAAGTCCGAACTGCGTCAGCCGGGGCGGCAAAAACCGCGTCAGCCGGGGCGGCGCGAAAACCGCGTCTGCCGGGGCGGCGCGAAAACTGCGTCAGCCGGGGCGAGCCCGGGTGCGGCACCACCGGGAAAACTGTGGCTAACAGACATGGCGATCGAGTGAGTGGGCCACCAGCCAGGCTCAGCCAAAAAGTGCCAAGTCCGAACTGCGTCAGCCGGGGCGGCAAAAACCGCGTCAGCCGGGGCGGCGCAAAAAAACCGCGTCTGCCGGGGCGGCACGAAACCGCGTCAGCCGGGGCGGCGCGAAAACTGCGTCAGCCGGGGCGAAAGAAAAAAAAAAACGCGTCTGCCGGGGCGAGCCCGGGTGCGGCACCACCGGGAAAACTGTGGCAAACAGACATGGCGATCGAGTGAGTGGGCCGCCAGCCAGGCACAGCCGAAAAGTGCTAAGTCCGAACTGCGTCTGCCGGGGCGGCACGAAACCGCGTCAGCCGGGGCGGCGCGAAAACCGCGTCTGCCGGGGCGGCACGAAACCGCGTCAGCCGGGGCGGCGCGAAAACTGCGTCAGCCGGGGCGAGCCCGGGTGCGGCACCACCGGGAAAACTGTGGCAAACAGACATGGCGATCGAGTGAGTGGGCCGCCAGCCAGGCACAGCCGAAAAGTGCTAAGTCCGAACTGCGTCTGCCGGGGCGGCACGAAACCGCGTCAGCCGGGGCGGCGCGAAAACCGCGTCTGCCGGGGCGGCACGAAACCGCGTCAGCCGGGGCGGCGCGAAAACTGCGTCAGCCGGGGCGAGCCCGGGTGCGGCACCACCGGGAAAACTGTGGCAAACAGACATGGCGATCGAGTGAGTGGGCCGCCAGCCAGGCACAGCCGAAAAGTGCTAAGTCCGAACTGCGTCAGCCGGGGCGGCAAAAACCGCGTCAGCCGGGGCGGCGCAAAAAACCGCGTCTGCCGGGGCGGCACGAAACCGCGTCAGCCGGGGCGGCGCGAAAACTGCGTCAGCCGGGGCGAAAGAAAAAAAAAACGCGTCTGCCGGGGCGAGCCCGGGTGCGGCACCACCGGGAAAACTGTGGCAAACAGACATGGCGATCGAGTGAGTGGGCCGCCAGCCAGGCACAGCCGAAAAGTGCTAAGTCCGAACTGCGTCTGCCGGGGCGGCACGAAACCGCGTCAGCCGGGGCGGCGCGAAAACCGCGTCTGCCGGGGCGGCACGAAACCGCGTCAGCCGGGGCGGCGCGAAAACTGCGTCAGCCGGGGCGAGCCCGGGTGCGGCACCACCGGGAAAACTGTGGCAAACAGACATGGCGATTGAGTGAGTGGGCCGCCAGCCAGGCACAGCCGAAAAGTGCTAAGTCCGAACTGCGTCTGCCGGGGCGGCACGAAACCGCGTCAGCCGGGGCGGCGCGAAAACCGCGTCTGCCGGGGCGGCACGAAACCGCGTCAGCCGGGGCGGCGCGAAAACTGCGTCAGCCGGGGCGAGCCCGGGTGCGGCACCACCGGGAAAACTGTGGCAAACAGACATGGCGATCGAGTGAGTGGGCCGCCAGCCAGGCACAGCCGAAAAGTGCTAAGTCCGAACTGCGTCTGCCGGGGCGGCACGAAACCGCGTCAGCCGGGGCGGCGCGAAAACCGCGTCTGCCGGGGCGGCACGAAACCGCGTCAGCCGGGGCGGCGCGAAAACTGCGTCAGCCGGGGCGAGCCCGGGTGCGGCACCACCGGGAAAACTGTGGCAAACAGACATGGCGATCGAGTGAGTGGGCCGCCAGCCAGGCACAGCCGAAAAGTGCAAAGTCCGAACCGTGTCAGCCGGGGCGACGCAAAAACCGCGTCAGCCGGGGCGGCGCGAAAACCGCGTCTGCCGGGGCGGCACGAAACCGCGTCAGCCGGGGCGGCGCGAAAACTGCGTCAGCCGGGGCGAGCCCGGGTGCGGCACCACCGGGAAAACTGTGGCAAACAGACATGGCGATCGAGTGAGTGGGCCGCCAGCCAGGCACAGCCGAAAAGTGCT
>NW_027464779.1:85000-95000 GCF_043290135.1 Rhipicephalus microplus
CTAACTTTATTTGCTGGATGATCTTGCCATTGGTCGTGTTTCTTCATTATTTCGTTTTCGGTGTATACTTTCTGTTGCCATGTGAAGTTCTTTCCTTTCTTAAGTATGTAGTGTAATTCGTTTTCTTTTTCGATTGTCAAATGGAGAGGTGGAATGTTTGCTAATATGTTGAGTGAAAGATTTGATGTTGTTTTGAATGATTTAGTTATTAATAATAAAGGTAATCTTTGGATTGATTTCAGTTTTTTAATAAAAATGGTTTTTCGGCTATACCATGCTGGGGAGGCGTATGTAACCATTCGTTCTATACCCCTTTTATATATTAACTGTAGTGTGTTTCTATTTGTATGTTTGTCGTCTTTTATTGTACGACTTAAATTATACGTGACTTCGTCTACTTTTCTTTTTAAGTATTTTAGATGTGGGAGGAATGTTAGTTTTGTGTCCAAGACCACCCCTAGAATTTTCATTTCGTTAACCATTTTGATTTTATCCTGTCCGATTTTTATTTGGGGTTGATGGCTAATGTACTGCTTTCCGATTATCATATATTCCGATTTTTCCTTATTCAGGGTTATTCCTTTTTGATGTGCCCACTGATTTATTAGTGTTAGTGCCTTCGTAGCTTTTTCCTCCACCTCTTTTCTTGAGCGGAACTTTATGTGTAACACCACGTCGTCCGCAAAGGCTTGGATGTGTACTCCTTCTTGAAGCTGAGTTTCTAATAGGTCGCCTATTGTTATATTCCAACAGAGTGGGCTTAAAGGTGACCCCTGTGGGGAACCTGAAGTTAGTGTTTTCTTAATTTTTACTCCATCTGTTTCATAGATTATTTTCCTGTTCCGTAGAATATTGTCCGCCAGTTTTATTAGGTTGTTGGGACACTTATATTCTTCTAATTTCTGAATAACTACTTCGGGTTTTATAGAATTGAATGCGTTTTTAATATCTAGTGCTATTAGCATGCTGTTTAGCTTATCAATTTTCGCTTGGTTTATTCGTTTGATTATTTCTTCCAATGCCGTGGTTGTTGATGTCCCATGGGTAAATCCAAATTGTTTTTTGTTAAAATGGTGATTTTTAAACAAGAAATAATAGATTCTATCTTTTATGAGCTTTTCTAATATTTTTCCCAAAATCGAGTTAATAGCTATTGGGCGATATTTGTTTTCCTCGGATTTGTCCTCTCCGTTCCCTTTTGGAATCAATATAATTTTAGATTCTTTCCATCTTTGAGGAAAATGTCCGTGCTTTAAGCATGCATTAAAAAGATTGACAAAGAAAGTCTTATGCCTTTCATACATCACTTGTATGAGGTTAGTTTTTAGGTTGTCTGGTCCGGGGGTTACATCTTTCCTCAGATTTTTTACTATCTGCGTTACTTCAATCTCTGTAAATGGGAGGTCATCACTGGGTAAATTTCTTTCTCTCATTTCTGCTCCCGATGTCCAATTTCCTCCCTGTTTGTTATTGTTTATTGTGTCGTTGCTTGATTGTATTTGACTGTGTCCTGGCTCGTCATTTTCCATGCAGTTAGGGTATAAATTTCCTAGAATGTGTTCTATTGTTTCCTGAAGAGTCTTTGTGACTTCTCCATTTTCTTTTGTGATGCTTCTAAACATAACCTTGGTTTTCATCTTATTTCGTGCAATTTTATACGGTAGGATGAATGGATTTTTCGTAGCCTTAGTACATAGAGTTTTCCAACTGTTGTTTTTAGCCTGTTCTATCATGTTGTTATACGTGTCATGTTCTTTATAGTATTCCTTTTTGTATTGTTCTCTGATATCCCCTTTCGCCTTTTGATACCTCCTTCGTAGTGCTCTGACTCTCTTCCTTTCAATTTCTAGGTCTCTTGACCACCAAGTATTCGGTTTTTGTTTAGAAGGTTTTTTCTTTTTACTGAATTCCTTCTTAAGTTTCTCGATTTTCTCGTGTAGCGTATTCGCTATTTCTTCAATACTTTCCTTCGTGTTTATTTTCCCCTGGACTTCCTCAAACCAGGGATCAATTTGCAACTTTTCCATGACTTTTGTTTGCCCTTTTAACGTTAGGCCATATTCCTCTGGAAGTTCTTCATTTTTAATAACAACTTTAATGTATCTGTGATCGCTATGATTATAGGTTTTAAGTACTTCCCAGCTTTTAATATCCTGGTTTAGGTTTGCGTCACATATGGTGAGGTCAATCCAACCCCTCGCCCTACTTGTTTTAAATGTCGGAGGTGATTCTTTGGCATTTAATAATGTCAGGTTGTGTAATACTGTGAATTCTAATACTTTTTCACCTTTCTCATCCGTCTCCGTGCTTCCCCAAATTTGATGTTTTGAGTTGAAGTCACCCATTATTATCGTGTTAATGTCTATAAATTTCTGTAAAATGTTTCCTATTGCTGACATTGCCAGCTCGACGTTTTCATTCGGAGGACAGTAGCAGTTGATAATTACCAATTCTCTTTCACCTTTATTTATCTTGACTGCTATTAGTTTTTGTTCTATAATAATTGGGAAAGCGGTTATATTTTCTTTGTGTATTATGATGGCTGTCTTCGGGTCTTTGTTGTTGGCTATAACTTTATGCTTTAGCGGAAACCCTATGATTTTGTTGTTGAGCGAATATGGTTCTTGGAGTACAGATATGTCGAATTCTTCTTCTTGTTGAAAATTGTTTAGTGA
This sequence comes from Rhipicephalus microplus, assembly GCF_043290135.1. Classification (NCBI taxonomy): domain Eukaryota; kingdom Metazoa; phylum Arthropoda; class Arachnida; order Ixodida; family Ixodidae; genus Rhipicephalus; species Rhipicephalus microplus. The sequence goes on from NW_027464779.1 coordinate 87,676, forward strand.
CTGATTTGCCTTAAATGCCCTGCCTAAATTTACCTGTATTATTTGTATTTCAGTGCTATTCGCCATTGTGCCTGTGTGTTGGGTACTCTTAGTTTAGTCTAGCTAGAATTTTGCCTTTCTCGGCCTGTACCTTTGTTATGTATACCGGGCATTCCCTGGACATCATAGAATGATCTGTCTCCGTGCGACCCTCAGTCTCGCAGATGTTGCAGTGCGATTCTGCTTCACATTCTCTTTGGTAGTGACCTCGTTGGCCACAGTTAATGCAGCGCTGGGGGCCATCGCAATCGGGAGCAATGTGGCCGTGCATGGCGCATCTTGTGCATCTGGGCCAAAAGATGTCGTCAAAGATCGGGCATCGTGACCAGCCGATGTTCAGTGCAGTTCGGCTTCCGATTGCTTTGTTTGCACTTCGATTTAGGGCAAGAATCACTGTCTTGCCTCTCTTGCCCGGCCATGTCTTCTTTATTGTTATGTCTTCTGGCGAGCACACCAAACGGTTTTGCCTGACGATTCGGGCTGGGAGATTGACCTCGTCAATTTCATCCTCGAGTCCAATTATTTTCTTATGGATCCTGTTCTCCTTTGGGAGCTTGGCTTCAACATTTCTCAGTTCTCTGTCCTTCTGAATGAACTGGAGAATCTTAGCTGAGTCTTCTTTTGACTTCGTCATCACGACAATTCCCTCTCTCCCTGGCCGAATTGTTGCTTCTTGGATTCCCAGGTCGAGGGGATCCACCCGCTGCCTCAGAAGCGATGCGACCTCTTTTTTCTCCATTGTTCCGGAAGATACCACCAGAGCATAGGTTGGTCGGCTCTCGGTTGCGGGAGTGTTGCTCTGTGTTGGCTCTTCCCTTTGTTCGAGTGGTTCTTCTTGTCTTCTTTTCTCCAATTCTTCGATCCTGCCTTTTTGGAACGCAATCTGTTGGGCCTGTTCCATTAACAGGTTTTTCAATTTAGCTTGTTCGGAGATTATCGCTTCAATCTGCTGGGCTACCGCCTCGTCGCCGCCCGTCAATGTAGAGATTTTAATGAGAGCCCTCATAGTGTTTTTGTCTGCTTTGGAAAGTCTAGACAAAACTGTACCTTTTTCTCCGCGGCTGGTTGGGAGTGACGATTGTGAATTTCTGTCTTCGTCCCAGTTGTCTAGCGCTCCTTCGTTAGCAGCCGTTTGTGTTTGAGGGTGGACCTCTCCTCCTTCAGCTTCTTCGGTTTCGGTTCCTCGGCTGCCTCCCTCTACCTGGTCATTCTCGGTTGGGCTCCACCAATCTGTTTCAAGAGAAGCTTTGGCGGGCATCGCTCCTTGTGGTTCTTCTTTCTTTGCCTTCTCTTCTTTGTTGGTCACTTGTTTTTGTTCCACCCTCTTGGTCTTCTTCTTCTGTATCTTGTCTGTCTTCGCCCCTTGTGTGGGGTCTGTAATTGCAGAGTCGTCATTGCTTCCTGTGTTTTTTAGGACCTTTGACGTAGGCCCCACTGCTGGGTTTGCCGTTTGTAGAGGTCCTCTTCCCTCCAGTCCTTGTTTCTGGGTTTCCGTTCTCATCCCCTTGGGTTTCAACATCTTCTCCTAATCTCCACGCTGTGTTCCAAGAGAAGGGTTTGTGCCTTCGAAGCCGTTGTTTGCCGTCTGGAAGAAAGTTACTCCTTTTTAACTTGTTCTGGTATCGCCAGAGATGTTCCTCAACCTTGGTAGTAGAGGTTGCCGGTTTTAGGTGTTCTTGGCAGCGTAGAGGCGCCGCACTTTTCCTGTCTCTGTTGGCGTTTTCCGCTAAACAGATAGATACCAGTTTTGTCTCTCTACGGGGATTCGTTCCGGAGTTATTCTACCTTTGGCGTGAAGTGTTCAATCAAAGATGGCCGCCTCTCATTTTGACGGGAATCCGAACTCAGAACAGTCGGAAAATGTCAATTTCCTGTCGTTTCGCCCCAGAACTACTAGCAAAAGCGTGTATCCAGTCTTCAAGCACTTCCAGAACTGCCGGCTCCAGAAAAGAACCGAAACCAGCCTCGGATTTGCTGTTTTTGTCTAACTGTAGAAAATGGTCAGGAAAGTTGAAATTCCTTGTTCTTTTGTGGCCCTCTTGAACTGAGAAGAATAATTCTGCTGTTCTGTGGCACCAGGACTTGGTTCCGAGCGTTTTCAGCAAGAATTTCCTAGTTCCGCCAAATTTGGTTTAATCCAGTTGCTCAACCTGGCCACAATGTGCAGGTTTTCAACCCTGGTAATAGGGGGGTTCCGGATTTTGGTGTTAGAGTTAACGTAGGAACACCGCGTTTTTTCCTATCACTATTAGCACTTTTTTCTGATCAAAATGATACCAGTTTTGTCTTCCTGCGACCTTTCGTTCCAAAGTTATTCCACTTTTGGCGAAAATGTGACCTCAATCCAATATGGCCGCGCCCATGTTTTGGCGGGAAACTGGACTCACTTCGGTCGGAAAACCGGCGATTTTCAGACGTTTCGCCCTAGATCCCCGCGCAAAACTGGCTGTCCTATCTTCGGATACTCCCCAGGACTCTCCCGGCACCGGAATTCAGCCGAAATCAGCCGCGGATTTGCTGTTATCGTCGAGTTTTGGGTGTTCCTTGTGTAATGGCCGCCAAGAGGCTGTTTACATCGATGAAAACTCGGATTTTTGGCGTTCCTTGGCCGATTCTCGTGCGGTTTTCGGCACCCGGGTGGTCTCGGTCACTTTATAGTAGAGGAGTGTGCAAAGGTTTTAGCGTACTCACTCTTTTTGTTGTCGAAAACCTTGAAAAACTCGCTCCTGTGAGAATGGCTGGCCGGATCCACTCGGGCCGTTTTAGTAGATAGGGACAGAATGTGAGAAGGGCCTTGGGGGGGGCCCACCTGCACCACTAATGTATCGCAGGTATGGAAGGGGATGGGGTAGAGATAGGATGAGGATAAGGGGAAGAGTGGAAGAGTTAGATGGGTGGGAAAGGAGGAAAGAATGAAAGTGTGGTAGGGTAGAGAGAAGAGAAGGGAAGGGAAGGGAGGGAAGGAATGTTTGATATTTTGATAGATATAGAGTTAGGAAGTGAGAAAGTGAGTGAAGGTGAGTGAGAGAGATGAGAAGACTACCACCAGGAAACCACGAGTCAGAGGAACGGGCCAGCTAGTCAACGGGCATTTATTTATTATTTTCAAGAAAAATTGATAAGCTATGATAATTTAGTTGGCTTAGAGTCAAGGATTTAATTTAAATTTAATTTAACTGTAATGATGTCTGTTGTCTTCACACTTCTCCTTGTCTTGAGGAGGTTGTTTCTTCGTCCTTGTCCAGTGATCTTCTAGGCCTCGAGGCCTCCGAGTCCGCTGGTGCGTTGATTCTTGAAGTCTTCTTCTTTTTTTTTTTCTTTTTTCTTCTTTTTTTTTTTTTTTCTTTTTTTTTTTCTTTTTTTTTTTCTTTTCTTCTTTTTTTTTTTTTTTTTTTTCATTATTTCTTTGGTGGCATGAGATAAACCGTGTCTTAGTTGCCGTTTCTTTAGATTGTATTGTCTTAATAAATGGTTGATTTATTTAAAGGGAATGTTATCTTGGAGTTTTGTGATTGTTTTGAACCTCTTGATTTTCCAATACTGTGTTCAAGCTGTTAGTTCTCGCTTCTGTGTTGTGTCTGTATATGTGTAGTTTTCAGTGCCCATGGGAAATGAAAGCCGAGGTATCCTCTCCAATATCGGTCTTTTGAGCCATTTCCCATGACAAGCACTAGTTGTTGTCTTTTGTAGTTTTACAAGTTCTTTCGTCTGTCTTCAATTTTCAGCACTGTAGGATGGCCTCGTTAATCTTTTCCACCATTGTTTCAAGTATTTTCATTGTTTCTTTTTGTTTGATTATTTCTGGCTTTCTATTTTGCAGGTTTTGTCCTAAAATTCTTTTTAGTTCCTTTCTTTCGTTTGTTACAATGGGACATTGCTGTAAGTAGTGGTCAAAACTTTCTATTATGTTTGAACAATAACATGTCGCTTGTTGCAGTATTCCGAATCGTGTAAAGTAGAATGGAAATCTTCCATGTCCTGTTATTGCCTGTGATGTGTAGTAATTAGTTGGAAAATGTGGCGGAATGAAATTTGTATTTCTTATCCATGTAAATGTGTAGCTATGCTTGCCTTCTTTCTTCCATAATTCATTCCACTCGTCGTTTAACTTTTTCTTTAATTCTTTTGCTATAACTGTTTTCGTTATGGGAACAAATATTTCCTCTCCGTCTTTGCTCGCTTCTTTTGCGCATTCGTCGGCTAATGTGTTCCCTATATTCCCACTGTGTGCTTTTACGTAGGTCAGTTTAATATCTTTACTTTGTGTTTGGCTTAAGGTTTTCCTGATGTTACAAATAATTGGATTTAGGTTATCTGGATTTTTTATTGCCAGAAGTGCAGATTGGCTGTCTGTAAAAAGCTGGTATTTAACGAAAGCTTGTAGAGGCCAGATATGTTCTATTGCTTTCTGGATTGCAATGATCTCAGCCTCGTAATTACTGCTGTGTTCTGGAAGTTTATATTTTTTCACTGTTTGGATTTGGTTATCTTTGTTTAGTATTATAAATGCCGCTCCTGTTTCTTTTTCTTTCTTTGATCCGTCTGTGTATATTTTGAAGTCTGCTTCTTCCTCTGTTGTTCCAAAGGGTATGCTAACTTTATTTGCTGGATGATCTTGCCATTGGTCGTGTTTCTTCATTATTTCGTTTTCGGTGTATACTTTCTGTTGCCATGTGAAGTTCTTTCCTTTCTTAAGTATGCAGTGTAATTCGTTTTCTTTTTCGATTGTCAAATGGAGAGGTGGAATGTTTGCTAATATGTTGAGTGAAAGATTTGATGTTGTTTTGAATGATTTAGTTATTAATAATAAAGGTAATCTTTGGATTGATTTCAGTTTTTTAATAAAAATGGTTTTTCGGCTATACCATGCTGGGGAGGCGTATGTAACCATTCGTTCTATACCCCTTTTATATATTAACTGTAGTGTGTTTCTATTTGTATGTTTGTCGTCTTTTATTGTACGACTTAAATTATACGTGACTTCGTCTACTTTTCTTTTTAAGTATTTTAGATGTGGGAGGAATGTTAGTTTTGTGTCCAAGACCACCCCTAGAATTTTCATTTCGTTAACCATTTTGATTTTATCCTGTCCGATTTTTATTTGGGGTTGATGGCTAATGTACTGCTTTCCGATTATCATATATTCCGATTTTTCCTTATTCAGGGTTATTCCTTTTTGATGTGCCCACTGATTTATTAGTGTTAGTGCCTTCGTAGCTTTTTCCTCCACCTCTTTTCTTGAGCGGAACTTTATGTGTAACACCACGTCGTCCGCAAAGGCTTGGATGTGTACTCCTTCTTGAAGCTGAGTTTCTAATAGGTCGCCTATTGTTATATTAACAGAGTGGGCTTAAAGGTGACCCCTGTGGGGAACCTGAAGTTAGTGTTTTCTTAATTTTTACTCCATCTGTTTCATAGATTATTTTCCTGTTCCGTAGAATATTGTCCGCCAGTTTTATTAGGTTGTTGGGACACTTATATTCTTCTAATTTCTGAATAACTACTTCGGGTTTTATAGAATTGAATGCGTTTTTAATATCTAGTGCTATTAGCATGCTGTTTAGCTTATCAATTTTCGCTTGGTTTATTCGTTTGATTATTTCTTCCAATGCCGTGGTTGTTGATGTCCCATGGGTAAATCCAAATTGTTTTTTGTTAAAATGGTGATTTTTAAACAAGAAATAATAGATTCTATCTTTTATGAGCTTTTCTAATATTTTTCCCAAAATCGAGTTAATAGCTATTGGGCGATATTTGTTTTCCTCGGATTTGTCCTCTCCGTTCCCTTTTGGAATCAATATAATTTTAGATTCTTTCCATCTTTGAGGAAAATGTCCGTGCTTTAAGCATGCATTAAAAAGATTGACAAAGAAAGTCTTATGCCTTTCATACATCACTTGTATGAGGTTAGTTTTTAGGTTGTCTGGTCCGGGGGTTACATCTTTCCTCAGATTTTTTACTATCTGCGTTACTTCAATCTCTGTAAATGGGAGGTCATCACTGGGTAAATTTCTTTCTCTCATTTCTGCTCCCGATGTCCAATTTCCTCCCTGTTTGTTATTGTTTATTGTGTCGTTGCTTGATTGTATTTGACTGTGTCCTGGCTCGTCATTTTCCATGCAGTTAGGGTATAAATTTCCTAGAATGTGTTCTATTGTTTCCTGAAGAGTCTTTGTGACTTCTCCATTTTCTTTTGTGATGCTTCTAAACATAACCTTGGTTTTCATCTTATTTCGTGCAATTTTATACGGTAGGATGAATGGATTTTTCGTAGCCTTAGTACATAGAGTTTTCCAACTGTTGTTTTTAGCCTGTTCTATCATGTTGTTATACGTGTCATGTTCTTTATAGTATTCCTTTTTGTATTGTTCTCTGATATCCCCTTTCGCCTTTTGATACCTCCTTCGTAGTGCTCTGACTCTCTTCCTTTCAATTTCTAGGTCTCTTGACCACCAAGTATTCGGTTTTTGTTTAGAAGGTTTTTTCTTTTTACTGAATTCCTTCTTAAGTTTCTCGATTTTCTCGTGTAGCGTATTCACTATTTCTTCAATACTTTCCTTCGTGTTTATTTTCCCCTGGACTTCCTCAAACCAGGGATCAATTTGCAACTTTTCCATGACTTTTGTTTGCCCTTTTAACGTTAGGCCATATTCCTCTGGAAGTTCTTCATTTTTAATAACAACTTTAATGTATCTGTGATCGCTGTGATTATAGGTTTTAAGTACTTCCCAGCTTTTAATATCCTGGTTTAGGTTTGCGTCACATATGGTGAGGTCAATCCAACCCCTCGCCCTACTTGTTTTAAATGTCGGAGGTGATTCTTTGGCATTTAATAATGTCAGGTTGTGTAATACTGTGAATTCTAATACTTTTTCACCTTTCTCATCCGTCTCCGTGCTTCCCCAAATTTGATGTTTTGAGTTGAAGTCACCCATTATTATCGTGTTAATGTCTATAAATTTCTGTAAAATGTTTCCTATTGCTGACATTGCCAGCTCGACGTTTTCATTCGGAGGACAGTAGCAGTTGATAATTACCAATTCTCTTTCACCTTTATTTATCTTGACTGCTATTAGTTTTTGTTCTATAATAATTGGGAAAGCGGTTATATTTTCTTTGTGTATTATGATGGCTGTCTTCGGGTCTTTGTTGTTGGCTATAACTTTATGCTTTAGCGGAAACCCTATGATTTTGTTGTTGAGCGAATATGGTTCTTGGAGTACAGATATGTCGAATTCTTCTTCTTGTTGAAAATTGTTTAGTGACTGATTTGCCTTAAATGCCCT
>NW_027464779.1:100000-112500 GCF_043290135.1 Rhipicephalus microplus
CGGTCCCGTTTCGCTCGCAGCTACTCGGGGAATCCCTGTTGGTTTCTTTTCCTCCGCTTAGTGATATGCTTAAATTCAGCGGGTTGTCTCGCCTGATCTGAGGTCGACAGCGGATACATTCGCTTCCATCAACTTCCTGCACGACCGCGTGCGCTCGCCCTACCAAGTGCGCCCGCAACCCTGTACAGGGCCACTTCTTCACAAGGCTGGCAATCGGCTTCCCCGCTGCACGCGTGCGGCGCACAACCGGTGTGACGTGGAAGTGACGGGACACGTTCGTAAACCCATCGCGAACCGAGTACGACGCCCTACCAAGTGCGCCCGCAACCCTGTACAGGGTCACATCTTCACAAGGCTGGCAAGCGGCATTCCGCTGCGCGCGTGCGTCGTCCGAGCAGTTGCGTGATAAACGACCGTGTCGAAAGCCCAAACACCGCCGAGGCCAGTCGCCGCCGCCGCAAGGGCAGCCACGCAGCCTGGCGAGAGGCATCGTCTCGTGTAGCGTCGCCCCCGCCCCAACTGGAGTGGCCCAGTTTTTTGAACGGGACGGGAACTGCGAAGCACTTAGACCGACGGCGGACTACGACGAGAACGCCTTAAGCTTCGCCAACGTTTCGCCAACTCGTGCGGGAGACTTTTTCCGCTTCGCGGCAAGTCGTCGCGCCGTGCTCTCCGCATCAACCGCGTACGCAGCGAACCGCAAACGTCGGGCGCAGCCTCCTCACCTCCCTGCGCTTTGCGCGCGAACGTTCCCTGTTCGCGCGGCAAAGCCTGGAGGAGGCACGGCCCCGCAGCGTGTTCGAGCGCCCGGTCTACGGGACACCCTGCTTACTTCGAGGGCAACAAGCGCAACGCAAGGCTGCGATCTCGCGCACTTTGCGCACGGCTGGAGAAGCTTTGCTGGCCGGCTTTCGCTCCTCGTGTTTACCGTGCGTTAAAGTTGCGCGTCCGTGGCTCTCGCAGCTCTTGCGCGCCCGGTCGCAGAGAGGAGTACGCAACCTCGACCGCACTTTCCCTGCAGGCTTCCTTCCGACTCGAAGTCCTGCGGCGGTCTCAACGAGGTGCCACATCCTCAATGCAGTCGGTCGCCCCCGTTTCGGTTGGGCTCTGGCACGACGGTCGCCACCGTCTCGCCCTTGAGTGGCCGCTGTTGGCGCTCGCTGTGAGGTGTTCAGCGTGCTGTCCGTGTTGCCGACGCGGTCAAAACGAGTCGACGGCTCACGTTCCCTTGTGCGCCGAAGGCTCTCTTGATATGTGATCCGACCCTCAGACAGACGAAGCCAAGGGAAGACCCAAGGCCGCAATGTGCGTTCAAAGAATCAGTGCTCAGTGTGTCCTGCAATTCACACCAAGTCTCGCAGCTGGCTGCGTTCTTCATCGACCCGAGAACCGAGTGATCCACCGCTTAGAGTCGTGAAAAAGTGTTTGTTCAATTCCGTACAGTCAAAACCAAACGTTTCTGGCACTCGGCCAAACAGTGGCCAAGAAGGGCGCTTTTCAGCGCACGCTTGGACTCCAAAACTCTGCCGCGCCTTTTTCGGCTGCCGCAAATCGAGCAAACGGTGTGTTTCGGACGGCGTTTCGCTTCCGCTACTTGCGAGTGCTTTCGTGGTCCACCCCTCTATAAATACTCGGGAGGCGTCGAAGCCGGTTCTCCAAGCCGGACCCGTAGGTATCGTTGTGTGCTCGCTCTCATTGGCCCGCCTAACCAGAAAATGCCTGCGGTACACCCATTTGGATAAGAGTGCACGCAGATGCGGGCCTCGACGGCTACACATTTCCTCGGGCGGCCGCCTCCCGGCCTCCGTGGAGCGCGGGATGCACGGTCCCATCGACAAGCCTCTCCCGTTTTTACCGTGGCGTCGCGGTTCACCACGGCGGGCGGGTCGGTCTCCTCCGCATAAAAAGGGGGACCCCCGCTTTTTGTTCCACGAAATCGCACAAGCTTTTTTCGCATCCACGGTTTGCCACCGCACACCAAAATGCCGATCCGGCTGCCTACTTTAGCCAACAGGTGGAGCCAGGCGCGCCGTACTTGCGCGGCACTTCCCACGTCCACCGAAGTCGGTGCCAAGGACCACTTTCGGCGCCGGAGCCGCGTACGAGCCTACTCGAGGCGGAAGAACGAAGCCAGCAAGGGCCTGGCCGCAAGTGCGTTCAATTGTCGGGACGTCCAAGTCCCTCGTTCTTCCGTGCTTCCTCTTTCGGCAAGTCGTTGCGGCACCTTCCCAAAGCGCGCAGACCCGCTAATCGCGACGAGCGCGACGTGGCCGTGCCGCCTTTCCCTCGGCAGCAAGCAAAACGCCTGGCAACGTCGACGCTCCCCTAACCGCGATCTCGCACCGTGTTTCGTGTGGCGAATTCAAAAGCCGGCCGGCGCTGCTGCAACCATTACGGTCGGTACGCATACGCCGCGGAGGGCGGGACGGTCATCGGAGCGTGCGGTTCCTCCATCGAGTACTGCGCACCTCGGCCGTCGCATCGCCGTGCCATGACCGGCCGCGCGTCAACGCGAACCGGTGCCAGCGAGATCCCTCGCCTGCAAGAACCGACCGGCAGCCTCCGTCACCCGAGGACGCGGAGGCGCTTGCCGCGGACGGCGGGACGGTATGCACTGGTGCACAGCGGACCCGTCACATCGCCAGTTCCTTGACCGACCGCCGACGCTTGTGCCGTTCCTCTCGTACTTGGCAGTCGCCGCGCGATTGTCGGGTCTCGTTCTTGCACGCTCGAACGGTCGGGAGGGCACTCGGCTGGCGTTTCGGGAACGCGCAGCCTCGCCTTCTACCGACGTAACCACGACTCGCCGTTCGCGCTCCGCCGCTCCTGTTTACAGTACTAGGCGGTCCCGCAGCGGTCGGGTCGCGCATTTCGAGCGCTTCGAGCCACGGTGCAGTGGCGGGTCGAAAGCCGACCTATGAGTGCGTTGCGCCGTTTGTACCCGCGTCCGCCACCTGGCCGACCGTCCAAGGTCGCGGTGTTGGCGTCCGCTGGGCGCAACAATTTGTCACGGGGTGCCGCTCCACATTCAGGCAGCCCCGTGGGGAAAAGCCGACCCCGCGTCCAAACGGGGTCAGCGGCAGAAAGTGTCGGGCGCAGACGCAGCTGAGGCGCTCACCCTTCACAATCCGTTAATGATCCTTCCGCAGGTTCACCTACGGAAACCTTGTTACGACTTTTACTTCCTCTAAATGATCAAGTTTGGTCATCTTTCCAACAGACCGGCGCAACCGAAAGGCCGCGCCGGACATCGGTCCGAAGACCTCACTAAATCATTCAATCGGTAGTAGCGACGGGCGGTGTGTACAAAGGGCAGGGACGTAATCAACGCGAGCTTATGACTCGCGCTTACTGGGAATTCCTCGTTCAAGGGGAACAATTGCAAGCCCCTATCCCAATCACGAAAGAAGTTCCACGGGTTACCCAGTCTTTTCAGACAGGGATAAAGACACGCTGCTTCCTTCAGTGTAGCGCGCGTGCGGCCCCGGACATCTAAGGGCATCACAGACCTGTTATTGCTCTGTTTCGTGCGGCTAGGAGCCGCTTGTCCCTCTAAGAAGGTTGTAAGGTGCTGGGAACCCCGCACCTATTTAATAGGCTAGAGTCTCGTTCGTTATCGGAATTAACCAGACAAATCGCTCCACCAACTAAGAACGGCCATGCACCACCATCCACCGAATCAAGAAAGAGCTCTCAATCTGTCAATCCTCCCAGTGTCCGGGCCGGGTAAGTTTTCCCGTGTTGAGTCAAATTAAGCCGCAGGCTCCACTCCTGGTGGTGCCCTTCCGTCAATTCCTTTAAGTTTCAGCTTTGCAACCATACTTCCCCCGGAACCCAAATACTTTGGTTTCCCGGAAGCTGCCCGCCGAGTCATTTGAGTAACTCAGGCGGATCGCTGGTTGGCATCGTTTATGGTCAGAACTAGGGCGGTATCTGATCGCCTTCGAACCTCTGACTTTCGTTCTTGATCAATGAAAACATTCTTGGCAAATGCTTTCGCAGTAGTTCGTCTTGCGACGGTCCAAGAATTTCACCTCTAGCGCCGCAATACGAATGCCCCCGTCCGTCCCTCTTAATCATTACCTCGTATTCCAAAAACCAACAGAACAGAAACGAGGTCTTGTTCTATTATTCCATGCAAGTTTATTCAGGCGACTCGCCTGCGTTGAGCACTCTAATTTTTTCAAAGTAAAAGCACCGGCCATCTCGAGGCACACAATGAAGTGCACCAAGAAAGAACCGGCATGATGTTCAGTCCGAGCCGTCGCATCGGGTAGATGCACTACTCGTCTGGAACTGAGATCCAACTACGAGCTTTTTAACCGCAGCAGCTTTAGTATACGCTATTGGAGCTGGAATTACCGCGGCTGCTGGCACCAGACTTGCCCTCCAATTGATCCTCGTTAAAGGATTTAGAGTGTACTCATTTCAATTACGGGGCCTCAAAAGAGTCCCGTATTGTTATTTTTCGTCACTACCTCCCCGTGCCGGGAGTGGGTAATTTGCGCGCCTGCTGCCTTCCTTGGATGTGGTAGCCGTTTCTCAGGCTCCCTCTCCGGAATCGAACCCTGATTCTCCGTTACCCGTAACAACCATGGTAAGCAAGTAACCTACCATCGAAAGTTGATAAGGCAGACACTTGAAAGAAACGTCGCCGGCTCGTGGCCATGCGATCAGCACAAAGTTATCCAGAGTCACCACACAATACGGGCCGAAACCCGATCGATCTTGGTCTAATAAAAGCACCCGTTACCCAAAGGGCTCCAGGCTCACTGCATGTATTAGCTCTAGAATTGCCACAGTTATCCAAGTAGGAAGAAACGATCTAAGGAACCATAACTGATTTAATGAGCCATTCGCGGTTTCGCCTTATTTCGGCATGTACTTAGACATGCATGGCTTAATCTTTGAGACAAGCATATGATTACTGGCAGGATCAACCAGGTAATCGTTCGACTGCGCGTCCGTCCTCGCCCTCGGCGGGCCGGACGCAGTCTGTGTGCGGCGGAGGCCACCTTCAGGCGCCCCAACACGCTTATTTTGCACTCCGAGATGACGGCGTTCGAGCTCGCTACGGCACAACCTTCCCGAAAGACGAGTGGGAGCCGTGCGGCAAGAAGCACGTTCATGCTCGCTCTTTTTCGTTGCATCGACTCGGTCGCGCCGTGCGGGTTGCCCAAGCCCGCTGCACTGTCGGTGGACCGGCCGGAACTAGCAACGGAGCCGAGACTGCAAAGCCGCCAGACGACGGGTCACGCCCGCGTCTTCGGCGCTTTCGCATCTGAATCGCCCGAGGACGACACGGAACACACCTCGATATCGTGGTAAAACGGCACCGTCCGACAACCAGCCCCTAACGCATCAAGCGGATGAGGCTGCAGACGACTGCCGTGGATTCCCCTGGAGCAGACCCGAGGACACGCTTGACGAGGCCGAAGCCCGCCGCATATCAGACACCCGGTCGCTTTCGCGTACGCCGCTCACGAGAACCCCCACATAATAGCAGCGATAAGTACCCAGACCTCCTTGGGCCCTAATACGAGCGTACTCGAGAAAATTTCACCGCGGGTGTGCCCCGAAACGTGTGGCATGTTGAGCGTGCCACAAGTCTACGTCGCTCTCAAACCCGCCGAGGTCGTAGAATTTGCGACCCTACTCACGAAATTCCCACCGAGGATACGGCCGCAAACGTACCGCACCTTGGGTAGGCCACGAGTTTGTGCAACACTACGCTGACGGCACAGCACCGAGGTCGTGCGCGCACGCACGGGAAAATTCCGCCGCGGTTTCTGCCGAAAACGTGAGGCACCACGACTCTCCGCAAGTTCGCGTCGACTGCGAAAGACCGAAGTCGTGAACGACGTGTCCGCTACTCGCCGCCGACACGCTGGACACCAAACGTACAACGACTCGACGGCGTCGTAGAGGCCCACGACGCGGTTTTCCTTAACGACGTCTCGGCGTGGCACCGACAGGTTAGAACGGCCGACCAACGTTCCCTGTCCGCCGTTCGGCTCAGTCGAAGGGCTCGGCGACTTCGGCAACGCTGCGAAGCCGCACGGTGACGCACGCCATGTCCCCATTTTTTTTTTTCTTTCTGCGTCTGCCGGGGTGCCCCTATAATAGCAGCGATAAGCACCCAGACCGCCGTGGGTCGCTCGCCCCGGCTGACGTGGTTTTTCGTACTCCTGCGGCGGTCGCCGTCAAGCACGTCCAAATACGCTACTTTCGTGGGCGCATTCACGCTCTTTCGCTTCGCCGGAGTGCCAGCACTCACTCTGCCAAAAACGGCGAACATCCGAGCGGCGGTTCCCACTTTTGCGTCGGCGTCGCAAACCCCGCCCCGGCAGACGAGGTTTGCCGTACTCGTGCGACGGTGGCCGGCGGGCACGTCGAAAGACGCCGATATCGTGCGCGAATTGGCGCACCTTGGCTTCACCGGAGTGCCGCCACTGACTCCTCCAAAAACGGCGAAGATCCGAGCGGCGCTTCCCACTTTCGCATCGGCGTCCCGAACTCCGCCCCGGCTGACGCGGTTTACCGTACTCGTGCGACGGTCGCCGGCGAGCACGTGGAAAGACGCCGATATCGTGCCCGAATCGGCTCCGTTCGGCTTCGCCGGAGTGCCAGCACTGGCTCGGCGAAAGACGACGAACATCCGAGCGACGGTTCTCACTATTGCGTACGCGTCGCAAACCCCGCCCCGGCAGACGCACTTTGCCGTACTCGTGCGACGGTCGCCGGCGAGCACGTAGAAAGACGCCGATATCGTGCCGGAATCGGCCCCGTTTGGCTTCGCCGGAGTGCCAGCACTCACTCGGCCACAAACGGCGAACATCCGAGCGGCGGTTCCCACTTAGCCGTCGGCGTCCCGAACTCCGCCCCGGCAGACGCGGTTGCCGAGCTCGTGCGACTAGCGACCGCGAAGCCGTCTCGCGACGCCGCTTTCGTGCGCGGCTCCCACTGCGACCTGGGTCACCCGAGGTCGACGAGCAAAAAAGAATGTCGAAAAAAATTTTTTTTTTTTTTGCGTCTGCCGGGGTGCCCCTATAATAGCAGCGATAAGCACCCAGACCGCCATGGGTCGCTCGCCCCGGCTGACGTGGTTTTTCGTTTTCCTGCGGTGGTCGTCGTCAAGCACGTCCAAACACGCCACTTTCGTGGGCGCATTCGCGCTCTTTCGCTTCGCCGGAGTGCCAGCACTCACTCTGCCAAAAACGGCGAACATCCGAGCGGCGGTTCCCACTTTTGCGTCGGCGTCGCAAACCCCGCCCCGGCAGACGAGGTTTGCCGTACTCGTGCGACGGTGGCCGGCGGGCACGTCGAAAGACGCCGATATCGTGCGCGAATTGGCGCACCTTGGCTTCACCGGAGTGCCGCCACTGACTCCTCCAAAAACGGCGAAGATCCGAGCGGCGCTTCCCACTTTCGCATCGGCGTCCCGAACTCCGCCCCGGCTGACGCGGTTTACCGTACTCGTGCGACGGTCGCCGGCGAGCACGTGGAAAGACGCCGATATCGTGCCCGAATCGGCTCCGTTCGGCTTCGCCGGATTGCCAGCACTGGCTCGGCGAAAGACGACGAACATCCGAGCGACGGTTCTCACTATTGCGTACGCGTCGCAAACCCCGCCCCGGCAGACGCACTTTGCCGTACTCGTGCGACGGTCGCCGGCGAGCACGTAGAAAGACGCCGATATCGTGCCGGAATCGGCCCCGTTTGGCTTCGCCGGAGTGCCAGCACTCACTCGGCCACAAACGGCGAACATCCGAGCGGCGGTTCCCACTTAGCCGTCGGCGTCCCGAACTCCGCCCCGGCAGACGCGGTTGCCGAGCTCGTGCGACTAGCGACCGCGAAGCCGTCTCGCGACGCCGCTTTCGTGCGCGGCTCCCACTGCGACCTGGGTCACCCGAGGTCGACGAGCAAAAAAGAATGTCGAAAAAAATTTTTTTTTTTTTTTTTGCGTCTGCCGGGGTGCCCCTATAATAGCAGCGATAAGCACCCAGACCGCCATGGGTCGCTCGCCCCGGCTGACGTGGTTTTTCGTTTTCCTGCGGTGGTCGTCGTCAAGCACGTCCAAACACGCCACTTTCGTGGGCGCATTCGCGCTCTTTCGCTTCGCCGGAGTGCCAGCACTCACTCTGCCAAAAACGGCGAACATCCTAGTGGCGGTTCCCACTTTTGCGTCGGCGTCGCCAACCCCGCCCCGGCATACGCGGTTTGCCGTACTCGTGCGGCGGTGGCCGGCGGGCACGTCGAAAGACACCGATATCGTGCGCGAGTCGATGCTTCTTGGTCTCGCAGGAGGGCCGCCACTCACTCCTGCAAAAACGGCGAAGATCCGAGCGGCGCTTCCCACTTTTTCGTCGGCGTCGCAAACCTCGCCCCGGCAGACGCGCTTTGCCGTACTCGTGCGACGGTCGCCGGCGAGCACGTCGAAATACGCCGATATCGTGCCCGAATCGGCCCCGTTTCGCTTCGCCGGAGTGCCAGCACTCGCTCGGCCAAAGACGACGAACATCCGAGCGACGGTTCCCACTATTGCGTACGCGTCGCGAACCCCGCCCCGGCAGACGCGGTTTGCCGTACTCGTGCGGCGGTGGCCGGCGGGCACGTCGAAAGACGCCGATATCGTGCACGAATTGGCGCTCCTTGGCTTCACCGGAGTGCCAGCACTCACTCGGCCAAAAACGGCGAACATCCGAGCAGCGGTACCCACTTAGCCGTCGGCATCCCGAACTCCGCGCCGGCTGACGCGGTTGCCGAGCTCGTGCGACTAGCGACCGCGAACGCGTCTCGCGACGCCGCTTTCGTGCGCGGCTCCCATTGCGACCTGGGTTACCCGAGCTCGACCAGCAAAAAAGAAGGTCGAAAATTTTTTTTTTTTTTTCTGCGTCTGCCGGGGTGCCCCTATAATAGCAGCGATAAGCACCCAGACCGCCGTGTGTCGCTCGCCCCGGCTGACGTGGTTTTTCGTACTCCTGCAGCGGTCGCCGTCACGCACGTCCAAATACGCCACTTTCGTGGGCGCATTCGCGCTCTTTCGCGTCGCCGGAGTGCCAGCACTCACTCTGCCAAAAACGGCCAACATCCGAGCGGCGGTTCCCACTTTTGCGTCGGCGTCGTAAACCCCGCCCCGGCAGACGCGGTTTGCCCTACTCGTGCGACGGTCGCCGGCGAGCGCGTCGAAAGACGCCGATATCGTGCGCTAATTGGCGCTCCCTGGCTTCTCCGGAGTGCCGCCACTCACTCCTCCAAAAACGGCGAAGATCCGAGCGGCGTTCTCCACTTTCGCATCGGCGTCCCGAACTCCGCCCGGGCTGACGCGGTTTACCGTACTCGTGCGACGGTCGCCGGCGGGCACGTCGAAAGACGCCGATATCGTGCCGTAATCGGCCCCGTTTGGCTTCGCCCGTGTGCCAGCACTCACTCGGCCAAAAACGGCGAACATCCGAGCAGCGTTTCCCACTTTCGCATCGGCGTCCCGAAGCCCGCCCCGGCAGACGCGGTTTGCCCTACTCGAGCGACGGTCGCCGGCGATCACGTCGAAAGGCGCCGAATTCGTGCACGAATCGATGCTTCTTGGTCTCGCAGGAGGGCCGCCACTCACTCCTGCAAAAACGGCGAAGATCCGAGTTGCGCTTCCCACTTTTTCGTCGGCGTCCCGAACTACGCCCCGGCTGACGCGGTTTACCGTACTCGTGCGACGGTCGCCGGCGGGCACTTCAAAATACGCCGATTTCGTGGGCGCATTCACGCTGTTTCGCTTCCCCGGAGTGCCAACACTCACTCTGCCGAAAGCGGCGATCATCCGAGCGGCGGTTCCCACTTTTGCGTCGGCTTCGCAAACGGCGCCCCGGCAGACGCGCTCGTGCGACGTACTCGTGCGACGGTCGCCGGCGAGCACGTCGAAAGACGCCGATATCGTGCTCGAATCGACCCCGTTTCGCTTCGCCGGAGTGCTGCCAGTCACGGCGCAGAAAACGGCGAACAAGTGTTTTTTTTTTTTTTTTTCCTAGAATTTGTGTTATAGAAGGCACATTTGATATCGGACGATAATTTTCAACTTTATCACGCGCACCGATTTTCGTGTAGAGGTTTGCAAGTTTATGGGAATTTCTCCACTTGGAATAATGCGATTTAGTAGTACTACGAGAACTTCATGGATGTACTCAAGGGTACGGGGCAAGTCAGTTACGTCAACACCTGCAGATTTTTTACACTTCAAACTGAAAATTGTTGGTTGTGAGTCCTCGTGTGATATTAAAGGCCGATTCGCTAACACATAGAACAAAGAAAGAAAGGAAGAAAAAACGCCCGCGCTCGCTCAAGAAACCTGGGTTCGCAACAAGTGGCAACAACAAGCAACCGAGCGAGTGCGCCAAAACCCGTGGCGGCCGAACAAACGCGAAGTCCCAACCGCGTCAGCCGGGGCGGCACGGGACAGGAAAAATCACTTCAGCCGGGGCGGCGGGGCACCGAATAAACCTCGTCACCTCGTCGCAGGATAAAAGAGGAAACAAAAAGTCTAAACAGCGTCTGCTGGAGCGAATGCGTAATAAAACAACAACAACAACAAAAAAAAAAAACACCCGCGCTCAAGAAGTCTGCAATCACCACAAAAGGCGACTGTGACCGAGCAGCGTCAGCCGGGGCCGTGCGGAAACGGAAAAACCGCGACTACCGGGGCGTCGAGGCACCGAAAAATCCACTTCAGCCGCGGCGAAAAAAAAAAACAAAAAGAAAGACGGAGGGGGGGGGGGGAACCACGTCTGCCGGGGCGAAGGAAAAAAAAAAAACGCGTCTGCCGGGGCGAGCCCGGGTGCGGCACCACCGGGAAAACTGTGGCAAACAGACATGGCGATCGAGTGAGTGGGCCGCCAGCCAGGCTCAGCCAAAAAGTGCAAAGTCCGAACTGCGTCAGCCGGGGCGGCAAAAACCACGTCAGCCGGGGCGGCGCAAAAAACCGCGTCTGCCGGGGCGGCACGAAACCGCGTCAGCCGGGGCGGCGCGAAAACTGCGTCAGCCGGGGCGAAAGAAAAAAAAAAAAAAACGCGTCTGCCGGGGCGAGCCCGGGTGCGGCACCACCGGGAAAACTGTGGCAAACAGACATGGCGATCGAGTGAGTGGGCCGCCAGCCAGGCACAGCCGAAAAGTGCAAAGTCCGAACCGTGTCAGCCGGGGCGGCAAAAAACCGCGTCAGCCGGGGCGGCGCAAAAAACCGCGTCTGCCGGGGCGGCACGAAACCGCGTCTGCCGGGGCGGCGCGAAAACTGCGTCAGCCGGGGCGAGCCCGGGTGCGGCACCACCGGGAAAACTGTGGCAAACAGACATGGCGATCGAGTGAGTGGGCCGCCAGCCAGGCTCAGCCAAAAAGTGCCAAGTCCGAACTGCGTCAGCCGGGGCGGCAAAAAACCGCGTCAGCCGGGGCGGCGCAAAAAACCGCGTCTGCCGGGGCGGCGCGAAAACCGCGTCTGCCGGGGCGGCGCGAAAACTGCGTCAGCCGGGGCGAAAGAAAAAAAAAAACGCGTCTGCCGGGGCGAGCCCGGGTGCGGCACCACCGGGAAAACTGTGGCAAACAGACATGGCGATCGAGTGAGTGGGCCGCCAGCAAGGCTCAGCCAAAAAGTGCTAAGTCCGAACTGCGTCAGCTGGGGCGGCAAAAAACCGCGTCTGCCGGGGCGGCACGAAACCGCGTCAGCCGGGGCGGCGCGAAAACCGCGTCTGCCGGGGCGGCACGAAACCGCGTCAGCCGGGGCGGCGCGAAAACTGCGTCAGCCGGGGCGAGCCCGGGTGCGGCACCACCGGGAAAACTGTGGCAAACAGACATGGCGATCGAGTGAGTGGGCCGCCAGCCAGGCACAGCCGAAAAGTGCTAAGTCCGAACTGCGTCAGCCGGGGCGGCAAAAACCGCGTCAGCCGGGGCGGCGCGAAAACCGCGTCTGCCGGGGCGGCACGAAACCGCGTCAGCCGGGGCGGCGCGAAAACTGCGTCAGCCGGGGCGAGCCCGGGTGCGGCACCACCGGGAAAACTGTGGCTAACAGACATGGCGATCGAGTGAGTGGGCCACCAGCCAGGCTCAGCCAAAAAGTGCTAAGTCCGAACTGCGTCAGCCGGGGCGGCAAAAACCGCGTCAGCCGGGGCGGCGCAAAAAACCGCGTCTGCCGGGGCGGCACGAAACCGCGTCAGCCGGGGCGGCGCGAAAACTGCGTCAGCCGGGGCGAAAGAAAAAAAAAAAACGCGTCTGCCGGGGCGAGCCCGGGTGCGGCACCACCGGGAAAACTGTGGCAAACAGACATGGCGATCGAGTGAGTGGGCCGCCAGCCAGGCACAGCCGAAAAGTGCCAAGTCCGAACTGCGTCAGCCGGGGCGGCAAAAAACCGCGTCAGCCGGGGCGGCGCAAAAAACCGCGTCTGCCGGGGCGGCACGAAACCGCGTCAGCCGGGGCGGCGCGAAAACTGCGTCAGCCGGGGCGAGCCCGGGTGCGGCACCACCGGGAAA
>NW_027464779.1:117500-120000 GCF_043290135.1 Rhipicephalus microplus
TAATTACTACTGTGTTCTGGAAGTTTATATTTTTTCACTGTTTGGATTTGGTTATCTTTGTTTAGTATTATAAATGCCGCTCCTGTTTCTTTTTCTTTCTTTGATCCGTCTGTGTATATTTTGAAGTCTGCTTCTTCCTCTGTTGTTCCAAAGGGTATGCTAACTTTATTTGCTGGATGATCTTGCCATTGGTCGTGTTTCTTCATTATTTCGTTTTCGGTGTATACTTTCTGTTGCCATGTGAAGTTCTTTCCTTTCTTAAGTATGTAGTGTAATTCGTTTTCTTTTTCGATTGTCAAATGGAGAGGTGGAATGTTTGCTAATATGTTGAGTGAAAGATTTGATGTTGTTTTGAATGATTTAGTTATTAATAATAAAGGTAATCTTTGGATTGATTTCAGTTTTTTAATAAAAATGGTTTTTCGGCTATACCATGCTGGGGAGGCGTATGTAACCATTCGTTCTATACCCCTTTTATATATTAACTGTAGTGTGTTTCTATTTGTATGTTTGTCGTCTTTTATTGTACGACTTAAATTATACGTGACTTCGTCTACTTTTCTTTTTAAGTATTTTAGATGTGGGAGGAATGTTAGTTTTGTGTCCAAGACCACCCCTAGAATTTTCATTTCGTTAACCATTTTGATTTTATCCTGTCCGATTTTTATTTGGGGTTGATGGCTAATGTACTGCTTTCCGATTATCATATATTCCGATTTTTCCTTATTCAGGGTTATTCCTTTTTGATGTGCCCACTGATTTATTAGTGTTAGTGCCTTCGTAGCTTTTTCCTCCACCTCTTTTCTTGAGCGGAACTTTATGTGTAACACCACGTCGTCCGCAAAGGCTTGGATGTGTACTCCTTCTTGAAGCTGAGTTTCTAATAGGTCGCCTATTGTTATATTCCAACAGAGTGGGCTTAAAGGTGACCCCTGTGGGGAACCTGAAGTTAGTGTTTTCTTAATTTTTACTCCATCTGTTTCATAGATTATTTTCCTGTTCCGTAGAATATTGTCCGCCAGTTTTATTAGGTTGTTGGGACACTTATATTCTTCTAATTTCTGAATAACTACTTCGGGTTTTATAGAATTGAATGCGTTTTTAATATCTAGTGCTATTAGCATGCTGTTTAGCTTATCAATTTTCGCTTGGTTTATTCGTTTGATTATTTCTTCCAATGCCGTGGTTGTTGATGTCCCATGGGTAAATCCAAATTGTTTTTTGTTAAAATGGTGATTTTTAAACAAGAAATAATAGATTCTATCTTTTATGAGCTTTTCTAATATTTTTCCCAAAATCGAGTTAATAGCTATTGGGCGATATTTGTTTTCCTCGGATTTGTCCTCTCCGTTCCCTTTTGGAATCAATATAATTTTAGATTCTTTCCATCTTTGAGGAAAATGTCCGTGCTTTAAGCATGCATTAAAAAGATTGACAAAGAAAGTCTTATGCCTTTCATACATCACTTGTATGAGGTTAGTTTTTAGGTTGTCTGGTCCGGGGGTTACATCTTTCCTCAGATTTTTTACTATCTGCGTTACTTCAATCTCTGTAAATGGGAGGTCATCACTGGGTAAATTTCTTTCTCTCATTTCTGCTCCCGATGTCCAATTTCCTCCCTGTTTGTTATTGTTTATTGTGTCGTTGCTTGATTGTATTTGACTGTGTCCTGGCTCGTCATTTTCCATGCAGTTAGGGTATAAATTTCCTAGAATGTGTTCTATTGTTTCCTGAAGAGTCTTTGTGACTTCTCCATTTTCTTTTGTGATGCTTCTAAACATAACCTTGGTTTTCATCTTATTTCGTGCAATTTTATACGGTAGGATGAATGGATTTTTCGTAGCCTTAGTACATAGAGTTTTCCAACTGTTGTTTTTAGCCTGTTCTATCATGTTGTTATACGTGTCATGTTCTTTATAGTATTCCTTTTTGTATTGTTCTCTGATATCCCCTTTCGCCTTTTGATACCTCCTTCGTAGTGCTCTGACTCTCTTCCTTTCAATTTCTAGGTCTCTTGACCACCAAGTATTCGGTTTTTGTTTAGAAGGTTTTTTCTTTTTACTGAATTCCTTCTTAAGTTTCTCGATTTTCTCGTGTAGCGTATTCACTATTTCTTCAATACTTTCCTTCGTGTTTATTTTCCCCTGGACTTCCTCAAACCAGGGATCAATTTGCAACTTTTCCATGACTTTTGTTTGCCCTTTTAACGTTAGGCCATATTCCTCTGGAAGTTCTTCATTTTTAATAACAACTTTAATGTATCTGTGATCGCTGTGATTATAGGTTTTAAGTACTTCCCAGCTTTTAATATCCTGGTTTAGGTTTGCGTCACATATGGTGAGGTCAATCCAACCCCTCGCCCTACTTGTTTTAAATGTCGGAGGTGATTCTTTGGCATTTAATAATGTCAGGTTGTGTAATACTGTGAATTCTAATACTTTTTCACCTTTCTCATCCGTCTCCGTGCTTCCCCAAATTTGATGTTTTGAGTTGAAGTCAC
>NW_027464779.1:125000-135000 GCF_043290135.1 Rhipicephalus microplus
TCGGCGCCGGAGCCGCGTACGAGCCTACTCGAGGCGGAAGAACGAAGCCAGCAAGGGCCTGGCCGCAAGTGCGTTCAATTGTCGGGACGTCCAAGTCCCTCGTTCTTCCGTGCTTCCTCTTTCGGCAAGTCGTTGCGGCACCTTCCCAAAGCGCGCAGACCCGCTAATCGCGACGAGCGCGACGTGGCCGTGCCGCCTTTCCCTCGGCAGCAAGCAAAACGCCTGGCAACGTCGACGCTCCCCTAACCGCGATCTCGCACCGTGTTTCGTGTGGCGAATTCAAAAGCCGGCCGGCGCTGCTGCAACCATTACGGTCGGTACGCATACGCCGCGGAGGGCGGGACGGTCATCGGAGCGTGCGGTTCCTCCATCGAGTACTGCGCACCTCGGCCGTCGCATCGCCGTGCCATGACCGGCCGCGCGTCAACGCGAACCGGTGCCAGCGAGATCCCTCGCCTGCAAGAACCGACCGGCAGCCTCCGTCACCCGAGGACGCGGAGGCGCTTGCCGCGGACGGCGGGACGGTATGCACTGGTGCACAGCGGACCCGTCACATCGCCAGTTCCTTGACCGACCGCCGACGCTTGTGCCGTTCCTCTCGTACTTGGCAGTCGCCGCGCGATTGTCGGGTCTCGTTCTTGCACGCTCGAACGGTCGGGAGGGCACTCGGCTGGCGTTTCGGGAACGCGCAGCCTCGCCTTCTACCGACGTAACCACGACTCGCCGTTCGCGCTCCGCCGCTCCTGTTTACAGTACTAGGCGGTCCCGCAGCGGTCGGGTCGCGCATTTCGAGCGCTTCGAGCCACGGTGCAGTGGCGGGTCGAAAGCCGACCTATGAGTGCGTTGCGCCGTTTGTACCCGCGTCCGCCACCTGGCCGACCGTCCAAGGTCGCGGTGTTGGCGTCCGCTGGGCGCAACAATTTGTCACGGGGTGCCGCTCCACATTCAGGCAGCCCCGTGGGGAAAAGCCGACCCCGCGTCCAAACGGGGTCAGCGGCAGAAAGTGTCGGGCGCAGACGCAGCTGAGGCGCTCACCCTTCACAATCCGTTAATGATCCTTCCGCAGGTTCACCTACGGAAACCTTGTTACGACTTTTACTTCCTCTAAATGATCAAGTTTGGTCATCTTTCCAACAGACCGGCGCAACCGAAAGGCCGCGCCGGACATCGGTCCGAAGACCTCACTAAATCATTCAATCGGTAGTAGCGACGGGCGGTGTGTACAAAGGGCAGGGACGTAATCAACGCGAGCTTATGACTCGCGCTTACTGGGAATTCCTCGTTCAAGGGGAACAATTGCAAGCCCCTATCCCAATCACGAAAGAAGTTCCACGGGTTACCCAGTCTTTTCAGACAGGGATAAAGACACGCTGCTTCCTTCAGTGTAGCGCGCGTGCGGCCCCGGACATCTAAGGGCATCACAGACCTGTTATTGCTCTGTTTCGTGCGGCTAGGAGCCGCTTGTCCCTCTAAGAAGGTTGTAAGGTGCTGGGAACCCCGCACCTATTTAATAGGCTAGAGTCTCGTTCGTTATCGGAATTAACCAGACAAATCGCTCCACCAACTAAGAACGGCCATGCACCACCATCCACCGAATCAAGAAAGAGCTCTCAATCTGTCAATCCTCCCAGTGTCCGGGCCGGGTAAGTTTTCCCGTGTTGAGTCAAATTAAGCCGCAGGCTCCACTCCTGGTGGTGCCCTTCCGTCAATTCCTTTAAGTTTCAGCTTTGCAACCATACTTCCCCCGGAACCCAAATACTTTGGTTTCCCGGAAGCTGCCCGCCGAGTCATTTGAGTAACTCAGGCGGATCGCTGGTTGGCATCGTTTATGGTCAGAACTAGGGCGGTATCTGATCGCCTTCGAACCTCTGACTTTCGTTCTTGATCAATGAAAACATTCTTGGCAAATGCTTTCGCAGTAGTTCGTCTTGCGACGGTCCAAGAATTTCACCTCTAGCGCCGCAATACGAATGCCCCCGTCCGTCCCTCTTAATCATTACCTCGTATTCCAAAAACCAACAGAACAGAAACGAGGTCTTGTTCTATTATTCCATGCAAGTTTATTCAGGCGACTCGCCTGCGTTGAGCACTCTAATTTTTTCAAAGTAAAAGCACCGGCCATCTCGAGGCACACAATGAAGTGCACCAAGAAAGAACCGGCATGATGTTCAGTCCGAGCCGTCGCATCGGGTAGATGCACTACTCGTCTGGAACTGAGATCCAACTACGAGCTTTTTAACCGCAGCAGCTTTAGTATACGCTATTGGAGCTGGAATTACCGCGGCTGCTGGCACCAGACTTGCCCTCCAATTGATCCTCGTTAAAGGATTTAGAGTGTACTCATTTCAATTACGGGGCCTCAAAAGAGTCCCGTATTGTTATTTTTCGTCACTACCTCCCCGTGCCGGGAGTGGGTAATTTGCGCGCCTGCTGCCTTCCTTGGATGTGGTAGCCGTTTCTCAGGCTCCCTCTCCGGAATCGAACCCTGATTCTCCGTTACCCGTAACAACCATGGTAAGCAAGTAACCTACCATCGAAAGTTGATAAGGCAGACACTTGAAAGAAACGTCGCCGGCTCGTGGCCATGCGATCAGCACAAAGTTATCCAGAGTCACCACACAATACGGGCCGAAACCCGATCGATCTTGGTCTAATAAAAGCACCCGTTACCCAAAGGGCTCCAGGCTCACTGCATGTATTAGCTCTAGAATTGCCACAGTTATCCAAGTAGGAAGAAACGATCTAAGGAACCATAACTGATTTAATGAGCCATTCGCGGTTTCGCCTTATTTCGGCATGTACTTAGACATGCATGGCTTAATCTTTGAGACAAGCATATGATTACTGGCAGGATCAACCAGGTAATCGTTCGACTGCGCGTCCGTCCTCGCCCTCGGCGGGCCGGACGCAGTCTGTGTGCGGCGGAGGCCACCTTCAGGCGCCCCAACACGCTTATTTTGCACTCCGAGATGACGGCGTTCGAGCTCGCTACGGCACAACCTTCCCGAAAGACGAGTGGGAGCCGTGCGGCAAGAAGCACGTTCATGCTCGCTCTTTTTCGTTGCATCGACTCGGTCGCGCCGTGCGGGTTGCCCAAGCCCGCTGCACTGTCGGTGGACCGGCCGGAACTAGCAACGGAGCCGAGACTGCAAAGCCGCCAGACGACGGGTCACGCCCGCGTCTTCGGCGCTTTCGCATCTGAATCGCCCGAGGACGACACGGAACACACCTCGATATCGTGGTAAAACGGCACCGTCCGACAACCAGCCCCTAACGCATCAAGCGGATGAGGCTGCAGACGACTGCCGTGGATTCCCCTGGAGCAGACCCGAGGACACGCTTGACGAGGCCGAAGCCCGCCGCATATCAGACACCCGGTCGCTTTCGCGTACGCCGCTCACGAGAACCCCCACATAATAGCAGCGATAAGTACCCAGACCTCCTTGGGCCCTAATACGAGCGTACTCGAGAAAATTTCACCGCGGGTGTGCCCCGAAACGTGTGGCATGTTGAGCGTGCCACAAGTCTACGTCGCTCTCAAACCCGCCGAGGTCGTAGAATTTGCGACCCTACTCACGAAATTCCCACCGAGGATACGGCCGCAAACGTACCGCACCTTGGGTAGGCCACGAGTTTGTGCAACACTACGCTGACGGCACAGCACCGAGGTCGTGCGCGCACGCACGGGAAAATTCCGCCGCGGTTTCTGCCGAAAACGTGAGGCACCACGACTCTCCGCAAGTTCGCGTCGACTGCGAAAGACCGAAGTCGTGAACGACGTGTCCGCTACTCGCCGCCGACACGCTGGACACCAAACGTACAACGACTCGACGGCGTCGTAGAGGCCCACGACGCGGTTTTCCTTAACGACGTCTCGGCGTGGCACCGACAGGTTAGAACGGCCGACCAACGTTCCCTGTCCGCCGTTCGGCTCAGTCGAAGGGCTCGGCGACTTCGGCAACGCTGCGAAGCCGCACGGTGACGCACGCCATGTCCCCATTTTTTTTTTTCTTTCTGCGTCTGCCGGGGTGCCCCTATAATAGCAGCGATAAGCACCCAGACCGCCGTGGGTCGCTCGCCCCGGCTGACGTGGTTTTTCGTACTCCTGCGGCGGTCGCCGTCAAGCACGTCCAAATACGCTACTTTCGTGGGCGCATTCACGCTCTTTCGCTTCGCCGGAGTGCCAGCACTCACTCTGCCAAAAACGGCGAACATCCGAGCGGCGGTTCCCACTTTTGCGTCGGCGTCGCAAACCCCGCCCCGGCAGACGAGGTTTGCCGTACTCGTGCGACGGTGGCCGGCGGGCACGTCGAAAGACGCCGATATCGTGCGCGAATTGGCGCACCTTGGCTTCACCGGAGTGCCGCCACTGACTCCTCCAAAAACGGCGAAGATCCGAGCGGCGCTTCCCACTTTCGCATCGGCGTCCCGAACTCCGCCCCGGCTGACGCGGTTTACCGTACTCGTGCGACGGTCGCCGGCGAGCACGTGGAAAGACGCCGATATCGTGCCCGAATCGGCTCCGTTCGGCTTCGCCGGAGTGCCAGCACTGGCTCGGCGAAAGACGACGAACATCCGAGCGACGGTTCTCACTATTGCGTACGCGTCGCAAACCCCGCCCCGGCAGACGCACTTTGCCGTACTCGTGCGACGGTCGCCGGCGAGCACGTAGAAAGACGCCGATATCGTGCCGGAATCGGCCCCGTTTGGCTTCGCCGGAGTGCCAGCACTCACTCGGCCACAAACGGCGAACATCCGAGCGGCGGTTCCCACTTAGCCGTCGGCGTCCCGAACTCCGCCCCGGCAGACGCGGTTGCCGAGCTCGTGCGACTAGCGACCGCGAAGCCGTCTCGCGACGCCGCTTTCGTGCGCGGCTCCCACTGCGACCTGGGTCACCCGAGGTCGACGAGCAAAAAAGAATGTCGAAAAAAATTTTTTTTTTTTTTGCGTCTGCCGGGGTGCCCCTATAATAGCAGCGATAAGCACCCAGACCGCCATGGGTCGCTCGCCCCGGCTGACGTGGTTTTTCGTTTTCCTGCGGTGGTCGTCGTCAAGCACGTCCAAACACGCCACTTTCGTGGGCGCATTCGCGCTCTTTCGCTTCGCCGGAGTGCCAGCACTCACTCTGCCAAAAACGGCGAACATCCGAGCGGCGGTTCCCACTTTTGCGTCGGCGTCGCAAACCCCGCCCCGGCAGACGAGGTTTGCCGTACTCGTGCGACGGTGGCCGGCGGGCACGTCGAAAGACGCCGATATCGTGCGCGAATTGGCGCACCTTGGCTTCACCGGAGTGCCGCCACTGACTCCTCCAAAAACGGCGAAGATCCGAGCGGCGCTTCCCACTTTCGCATCGGCGTCCCGAACTCCGCCCCGGCTGACGCGGTTTACCGTACTCGTGCGACGGTCGCCGGCGAGCACGTGGAAAGACGCCGATATCGTGCCCGAATCGGCTCCGTTCGGCTTCGCCGGATTGCCAGCACTGGCTCGGCGAAAGACGACGAACATCCGAGCGACGGTTCTCACTATTGCGTACGCGTCGCAAACCCCGCCCCGGCAGACGCACTTTGCCGTACTCGTGCGACGGTCGCCGGCGAGCACGTAGAAAGACGCCGATATCGTGCCGGAATCGGCCCCGTTTGGCTTCGCCGGAGTGCCAGCACTCACTCGGCCACAAACGGCGAACATCCGAGCGGCGGTTCCCACTTAGCCGTCGGCGTCCCGAACTCCGCCCCGGCAGACGCGGTTGCCGAGCTCGTGCGACTAGCGACCGCGAAGCCGTCTCGCGACGCCGCTTTCGTGCGCGGCTCCCACTGCGACCTGGGTCACCCGAGGTCGACGAGCAAAAAAGAATGTCGAAAAAAATTTTTTTTTTTTTTTTGCGTCTGCCGGGGTGCCCCTATAATAGCAGCGATAAGCACCCAGACCGCCATGGGTCGCTCGCCCCGGCTGACGTGGTTTTTCGTTTTCCTGCGGTGGTCGTCGTCAAGCACGTCCAAACACGCCACTTTCGTGGGCGCATTCGCGCTCTTTCGCTTCGCCGGAGTGCCAGCACTCACTCTGCCAAAAACGGCGAACATCCTAGTGGCGGTTCCCACTTTTGCGTCGGCGTCGCCAACCCCGCCCCGGCATACGCGGTTTGCCGTACTCGTGCGGCGGTGGCCGGCGGGCACGTCGAAAGACACCGATATCGTGCGCGAGTCGATGCTTCTTGGTCTCGCAGGAGGGCCGCCACTCACTCCTGCAAAAACGGCGAAGATCCGAGCGGCGCTTCCCACTTTTTCGTCGGCGTCGCAAACCTCGCCCCGGCAGACGCGCTTTGCCGTACTCGTGCGACGGTCGCCGGCGAGCACGTCGAAATACGCCGATATCGTGCCCGAATCGGCCCCGTTTCGCTTCGCCGGAGTGCCAGCACTCGCTCGGCCAAAGACGACGAACATCCGAGCGACGGTTCCCACTATTGCGTACGCGTCGCGAACCCCGCCCCGGCAGACGCGGTTTGCCGTACTCGTGCGGCGGTGGCCGGCGGGCACGTCGAAAGACGCCGATATCGTGCACGAATTGGCGCTCCTTGGCTTCACCGGAGTGCCAGCACTCACTCGGCCAAAAACGGCGAACATCCGAGCAGCGGTACCCACTTAGCCGTCGGCATCCCGAACTCCGCGCCGGCTGACGCGGTTGCCGAGCTCGTGCGACTAGCGACCGCGAACGCGTCTCGCGACGCCGCTTTCGTGCGCGGCTCCCATTGCGACCTGGGTTACCCGAGCTCGACCAGCAAAAAAGAAGGTCGAAAATTTTTTTTTTTTTTTCTGCGTCTGCCGGGGTGCCCCTATAATAGCAGCGATAAGCACCCAGACCGCCGTGTGTCGCTCGCCCCGGCTGACGTGGTTTTTCGTACTCCTGCAGCGGTCGCCGTCACGCACGTCCAAATACGCCACTTTCGTGGGCGCATTCGCGCTCTTTCGCGTCGCCGGAGTGCCAGCACTCACTCTGCCAAAAACGGCCAACATCCGAGCGGCGGTTCCCACTTTTGCGTCGGCGTCGTAAACCCCGCCCCGGCAGACGCGGTTTGCCCTACTCGTGCGACGGTCGCCGGCGAGCGCGTCGAAAGACGCCGATATCGTGCGCTAATTGGCGCTCCCTGGCTTCTCCGGAGTGCCGCCACTCACTCCTCCAAAAACGGCGAAGATCCGAGCGGCGTTCTCCACTTTCGCATCGGCGTCCCGAACTCCGCCCGGGCTGACGCGGTTTACCGTACTCGTGCGACGGTCGCCGGCGGGCACGTCGAAAGACGCCGATATCGTGCCGTAATCGGCCCCGTTTGGCTTCGCCCGTGTGCCAGCACTCACTCGGCCAAAAACGGCGAACATCCGAGCAGCGTTTCCCACTTTCGCATCGGCGTCCCGAAGCCCGCCCCGGCAGACGCGGTTTGCCCTACTCGAGCGACGGTCGCCGGCGATCACGTCGAAAGGCGCCGAATTCGTGCACGAATCGATGCTTCTTGGTCTCGCAGGAGGGCCGCCACTCACTCCTGCAAAAACGGCGAAGATCCGAGTTGCGCTTCCCACTTTTTCGTCGGCGTCCCGAACTACGCCCCGGCTGACGCGGTTTACCGTACTCGTGCGACGGTCGCCGGCGGGCACTTCAAAATACGCCGATTTCGTGGGCGCATTCACGCTGTTTCGCTTCCCCGGAGTGCCAACACTCACTCTGCCGAAAGCGGCGATCATCCGAGCGGCGGTTCCCACTTTTGCGTCGGCTTCGCAAACGGCGCCCCGGCAGACGCGCTCGTGCGACGTACTCGTGCGACGGTCGCCGGCGAGCACGTCGAAAGACGCCGATATCGTGCTCGAATCGACCCCGTTTCGCTTCGCCGGAGTGCTGCCAGTCACGGCGCAGAAAACGGCGAACAAGTGTTTTTTTTTTTTTTTTTCCTAGAATTTGTGTTATAGAAGGCACATTTGATATCGGACGATAATTTTCAACTTTATCACGCGCACCGATTTTCGTGTAGAGGTTTGCAAGTTTATGGGAATTTCTCCACTTGGAATAATGCGATTTAGTAGTACTACGAGAACTTCATGGATGTACTCAAGGGTACGGGGCAAGTCAGTTACGTCAACACCTGCAGATTTTTTACACTTCAAACTGAAAATTGTTGGTTGTGAGTCCTCGTGTGATATTAAAGGCCGATTCGCTAACACATAGAACAAAGAAAGAAAGGAAGAAAAAACGCCCGCGCTCGCTCAAGAAACCTGGGTTCGCAACAAGTGGCAACAACAAGCAACCGAGCGAGTGCGCCAAAACCCGTGGCGGCCGAACAAACGCGAAGTCCCAACCGCGTCAGCCGGGGCGGCACGGGACAGGAAAAATCACTTCAGCCGGGGCGGCGGGGCACCGAATAAACCTCGTCACCTCGTCGCAGGATAAAAGAGGAAACAAAAAGTCTAAACAGCGTCTGCTGGAGCGAATGCGTAATAAAACAACAACAACAACAAAAAAAAAAAACACCCGCGCTCAAGAAGTCTGCAATCACCACAAAAGGCGACTGTGACCGAGCAGCGTCAGCCGGGGCCGTGCGGAAACGGAAAAACCGCGACTACCGGGGCGTCGAGGCACCGAAAAATCCACTTCAGCCGCGGCGAAAAAAAAAAACAAAAAGAAAGACGGAGGGGGGGGGGGGGAACCACGTCTGCCGGGGCGAAGGAAAAAAAAAAAACGCGTCTGCCGGGGCGAGCCCGGGTGCGGCACCACCGGGAAAACTGTGGCAAACAGACATGGCGATCGAGTGAGTGGGCCGCCAGCCAGGCTCAGCCAAAAAGTGCAAAGTCCGAACTGCGTCAGCCGGGGCGGCAAAAACCACGTCAGCCGGGGCGGCGCAAAAAACCGCGTCTGCCGGGGCGGCACGAAACCGCGTCAGCCGGGGCGGCGCGAAAACTGCGTCAGCCGGGGCGAAAGAAAAAAAAAAAAAAAACGCGTCTGCCGGGGCGAGCCCGGGTGCGGCACCACCGGGAAAACTGTGGCAAACAGACATGGCGATCGAGTGAGTGGGCCGCCAGCCAGGCACAGCCGAAAAGTGCAAAGTCCGAACCGTGTCAGCCGGGGCGGCAAAAAACCGCGTCAGCCGGGGCGGCGCAAAAAACCGCGTCTGCCGGGGCGGCACGAAACCGCGTCTGCCGGGGCGGCGCGAAAACTGCGTCAGCCGGGGCGAGCCCGGGTGCGGCACCACCGGGAAAACTGTGGCAAACAGACATGGCGATCGAGTGAGTGGGCCGCCAGCCAGGCTCAGCCAAAAAGTGCCAAGTCCGAACTGCGTCAGCCGGGGCGGCAAAAAACCGCGTCAGCCGGGGCGGCGCAAAAAACCGCGTCTGCCGGGGCGGCGCGAAAACCGCGTCTGCCGGGGCGGCGCGAAAACTGCGTCAGCCGGGGCGAAAGAAAAAAAAAAACGCGTCTGCCGGGGCGAGCCCGGGTGCGGCACCACCGGGAAAACTGTGGCAAACAGACATGGCGATCGAGTGAGTGGGCCGCCAGCAAGGCTCAGCCAAAAAGTGCTAAGTCCGAACTGCGTCAGCTGGGGCGGCAAAAAACCGCGTCTGCCGGGGCGGCACGAAACCGCGTCAGCCGGGGCGGCGCGAAAACCGCGTCTGCCGGGGCGGCACGAAACCGCGTCAGCCGGGGCGGCGCGAAAACTGCGTCAGCCGGGGCGAGCCCGGGTGCGGCACCACCGGGAAAACTGTGGCAAACAGACATGGCGATCGAGTGAGTGGGCCGCCAGCCAGGCACAGCCGAAAAGTGCTAAGTCCGAACTGCGTCAGCCGGGGCGGCAAAAACCGCGTCAGCCGGGGCGGCGCGAAAACCGCGTCTGCCGGGGCGGCACGAAACCGCGTCAGCCGGGGCGGCGCGAAAACTGCGTCAGCCGGGGCGAGCCCGGGTGCGGCACCACCGGGAAAACTGTGGCTAACAGACATGGCGATCGAGTGAGTGGGCCACCAGCCAGGCTCAG
>NW_027464779.1:142500-155000 GCF_043290135.1 Rhipicephalus microplus
TTCGAGCGCCCGGTCTACGGGACACCCTGCTTACTTCGAGGGCAACAAGCGCAACGCAAGGCTGCGATCTCGCGCACTTTGCGCACGGCTGGAGAAGCTTTGCTGGCCGGCTTTCGCTCCTCGTGTTTACCGTGCGTTAAAGTTGCGCGTCCGTGGCTCTCGCAGCTCTTGCGCGCCCGGTCGCAGAGAGGAGTACGCAACCTCGACCGCACTTTCCCTGCAGGCTTCCTTCCGACTCGAAGTCCTGCGGCGGTCTCAACGAGGTGCCACATCCTCAATGCAGTCGGTCGCCCCCGTTTCGGTTGGGCTCTGGCACGACGGTCGCCACCGTCTCGCCCTTGAGTGGCCGCTGTTGGCGCTCGCTGTGAGGTGTTCAGCGTGCTGTCCGTGTTGCCGACGCGGTCAAAACGAGTCGACGGCTCACGTTCCCTTGTGCGCCGAAGGCTCTCTTGATATGTGATCCGACCCTCAGACAGACGAAGCCAAGGGAAGACCCAAGGCCGCAATGTGCGTTCAAAGAATCAGTGCTCAGTGTGTCCTGCAATTCACACCAAGTCTCGCAGCTGGCTGCGTTCTTCATCGACCCGAGAACCGAGTGATCCACCGCTTAGAGTCGTGAAAAAGTGTTTGTTCAATTCCGTACAGTCAAAACCAAACGTTTCTGGCACTCGGCCAAACAGTGGCCAAGAAGGGCGCTTTTCAGCGCACGCTTGGACTCCAAAACTCTGCCGCGCCTTTTTCGGCTGCCGCAAATCGAGCAAACGGTGTGTTTCGGACGGCGTTTCGCTTCCGCTACTTGCGAGTGCTTTCGTGGTCCACCCCTCTATAAATACTCGGGAGGCGTCGAAGCCGGTTCTCCAAGCCGGACCCGTAGGTATCGTTGTGTGCTCGCTCTCATTGGCCCGCCTAACCAGAAAATGCCTGCGGTACACCCATTTGGATAAGAGTGCACGCAGATGCGGGCCTCGACGGCTACACATTTCCTCGGGCGGCCGCCTCCCGGCCTCCGTGGAGCGCGGGATGCACGGTCCCATCGACAAGCCTCTCCCGTTTTTACCGTGGCGTCGCGGTTCACCACGGCGGGCGGGTCGGTCTCCTCCGCATAAAAAGGGGGACCCCCGCTTTTTGTTCCACGAAATCGCACAAGCTTTTTTCGCATCCACGGTTTGCCACCGCACACCAAAATGCCGATCCGGCTGCCTACTTTAGCCAACAGGTGGAGCCAGGCGCGCCGTACTTGCGCGGCACTTCCCACGTCCACCGAAGTCGGTGCCAAGGACCACTTTCGGCGCCGGAGCCGCGTACGAGCCTACTCGAGGCGGAAGAACGAAGCCAGCAAGGGCCTGGCCGCAAGTGCGTTCAATTGTCGGGACGTCCAAGTCCCTCGTTCTTCCGTGCTTCCTCTTTCGGCAAGTCGTTGCGGCACCTTCCCAAAGCGCGCAGACCCGCTAATCGCGACGAGCGCGACGTGGCCGTGCCGCCTTTCCCTCGGCAGCAAGCAAAACGCCTGGCAACGTCGACGCTCCCCTAACCGCGATCTCGCACCGTGTTTCGTGTGGCGAATTCAAAAGCCGGCCGGCGCTGCTGCAACCATTACGGTCGGTACGCATACGCCGCGGAGGGCGGGACGGTCATCGGAGCGTGCGGTTCCTCCATCGAGTACTGCGCACCTCGGCCGTCGCATCGCCGTGCCATGACCGGCCGCGCGTCAACGCGAACCGGTGCCAGCGAGATCCCTCGCCTGCAAGAACCGACCGGCAGCCTCCGTCACCCGAGGACGCGGAGGCGCTTGCCGCGGACGGCGGGACGGTATGCACTGGTGCACAGCGG
The DNA here is from genome assembly GCF_043290135.1 of Rhipicephalus microplus. Lineage (NCBI taxonomy): Eukaryota > Metazoa > Arthropoda > Arachnida > Ixodida > Ixodidae > Rhipicephalus > Rhipicephalus microplus. The sequence goes on from NW_027464779.1 coordinate 144,331, forward strand.
ACCCGTCACATCGCCAGTTCCTTGACCGACCGCCGACGCTTGTGCCGTTCCTCTCGTACTTGGCAGTCGCCGCGCGATTGTCGGGTCTCGTTCTTGCACGCTCGAACGGTCGGGAGGGCACTCGGCTGGCGTTTCGGGAACGCGCAGCCTCGCCTTCTACCGACGTAACCACGACTCGCCGTTCGCGCTCCGCCGCTCCTGTTTACAGTACTAGGCGGTCCCGCAGCGGTCGGGTCGCGCATTTCGAGCGCTTCGAGCCACGGTGCAGTGGCGGGTCGAAAGCCGACCTATGAGTGCGTTGCGCCGTTTGTACCCGCGTCCGCCACCTGGCCGACCGTCCAAGGTCGCGGTGTTGGCGTCCGCTGGGCGCAACAATTTGTCACGGGGTGCCGCTCCACATTCAGGCAGCCCCGTGGGGAAAAGCCGACCCCGCGTCCAAACGGGGTCAGCGGCAGAAAGTGTCGGGCGCAGACGCAGCTGAGGCGCTCACCCTTCACAATCCGTTAATGATCCTTCCGCAGGTTCACCTACGGAAACCTTGTTACGACTTTTACTTCCTCTAAATGATCAAGTTTGGTCATCTTTCCAACAGACCGGCGCAACCGAAAGGCCGCGCCGGACATCGGTCCGAAGACCTCACTAAATCATTCAATCGGTAGTAGCGACGGGCGGTGTGTACAAAGGGCAGGGACGTAATCAACGCGAGCTTATGACTCGCGCTTACTGGGAATTCCTCGTTCAAGGGGAACAATTGCAAGCCCCTATCCCAATCACGAAAGAAGTTCCACGGGTTACCCAGTCTTTTCAGACAGGGATAAAGACACGCTGCTTCCTTCAGTGTAGCGCGCGTGCGGCCCCGGACATCTAAGGGCATCACAGACCTGTTATTGCTCTGTTTCGTGCGGCTAGGAGCCGCTTGTCCCTCTAAGAAGGTTGTAAGGTGCTGGGAACCCCGCACCTATTTAATAGGCTAGAGTCTCGTTCGTTATCGGAATTAACCAGACAAATCGCTCCACCAACTAAGAACGGCCATGCACCACCATCCACCGAATCAAGAAAGAGCTCTCAATCTGTCAATCCTCCCAGTGTCCGGGCCGGGTAAGTTTTCCCGTGTTGAGTCAAATTAAGCCGCAGGCTCCACTCCTGGTGGTGCCCTTCCGTCAATTCCTTTAAGTTTCAGCTTTGCAACCATACTTCCCCCGGAACCCAAATACTTTGGTTTCCCGGAAGCTGCCCGCCGAGTCATTTGAGTAACTCAGGCGGATCGCTGGTTGGCATCGTTTATGGTCAGAACTAGGGCGGTATCTGATCGCCTTCGAACCTCTGACTTTCGTTCTTGATCAATGAAAACATTCTTGGCAAATGCTTTCGCAGTAGTTCGTCTTGCGACGGTCCAAGAATTTCACCTCTAGCGCCGCAATACGAATGCCCCCGTCCGTCCCTCTTAATCATTACCTCGTATTCCAAAAACCAACAGAACAGAAACGAGGTCTTGTTCTATTATTCCATGCAAGTTTATTCAGGCGACTCGCCTGCGTTGAGCACTCTAATTTTTTCAAAGTAAAAGCACCGGCCATCTCGAGGCACACAATGAAGTGCACCAAGAAAGAACCGGCATGATGTTCAGTCCGAGCCGTCGCATCGGGTAGATGCACTACTCGTCTGGAACTGAGATCCAACTACGAGCTTTTTAACCGCAGCAGCTTTAGTATACGCTATTGGAGCTGGAATTACCGCGGCTGCTGGCACCAGACTTGCCCTCCAATTGATCCTCGTTAAAGGATTTAGAGTGTACTCATTTCAATTACGGGGCCTCAAAAGAGTCCCGTATTGTTATTTTTCGTCACTACCTCCCCGTGCCGGGAGTGGGTAATTTGCGCGCCTGCTGCCTTCCTTGGATGTGGTAGCCGTTTCTCAGGCTCCCTCTCCGGAATCGAACCCTGATTCTCCGTTACCCGTAACAACCATGGTAAGCAAGTAACCTACCATCGAAAGTTGATAAGGCAGACACTTGAAAGAAACGTCGCCGGCTCGTGGCCATGCGATCAGCACAAAGTTATCCAGAGTCACCACACAATACGGGCCGAAACCCGATCGATCTTGGTCTAATAAAAGCACCCGTTACCCAAAGGGCTCCAGGCTCACTGCATGTATTAGCTCTAGAATTGCCACAGTTATCCAAGTAGGAAGAAACGATCTAAGGAACCATAACTGATTTAATGAGCCATTCGCGGTTTCGCCTTATTTCGGCATGTACTTAGACATGCATGGCTTAATCTTTGAGACAAGCATATGATTACTGGCAGGATCAACCAGGTAATCGTTCGACTGCGCGTCCGTCCTCGCCCTCGGCGGGCCGGACGCAGTCTGTGTGCGGCGGAGGCCACCTTCAGGCGCCCCAACACGCTTATTTTGCACTCCGAGATGACGGCGTTCGAGCTCGCTACGGCACAACCTTCCCGAAAGACGAGTGGGAGCCGTGCGGCAAGAAGCACGTTCATGCTCGCTCTTTTTCGTTGCATCGACTCGGTCGCGCCGTGCGGGTTGCCCAAGCCCGCTGCACTGTCGGTGGACCGGCCGGAACTAGCAACGGAGCCGAGACTGCAAAGCCGCCAGACGACGGGTCACGCCCGCGTCTTCGGCGCTTTCGCATCTGAATCGCCCGAGGACGACACGGAACACACCTCGATATCGTGGTAAAACGGCACCGTCCGACAACCAGCCCCTAACGCATCAAGCGGATGAGGCTGCAGACGACTGCCGTGGATTCCCCTGGAGCAGACCCGAGGACACGCTTGACGAGGCCGAAGCCCGCCGCATATCAGACACCCGGTCGCTTTCGCGTACGCCGCTCACGAGAACCCCCACATAATAGCAGCGATAAGTACCCAGACCTCCTTGGGCCCTAATACGAGCGTACTCGAGAAAATTTCACCGCGGGTGTGCCCCGAAACGTGTGGCATGTTGAGCGTGCCACAAGTCTACGTCGCTCTCAAACCCGCCGAGGTCGTAGAATTTGCGACCCTACTCACGAAATTCCCACCGAGGATACGGCCGCAAACGTACCGCACCTTGGGTAGGCCACGAGTTTGTGCAACACTACGCTGACGGCACAGCACCGAGGTCGTGCGCGCACGCACGGGAAAATTCCGCCGCGGTTTCTGCCGAAAACGTGAGGCACCACGACTCTCCGCAAGTTCGCGTCGACTGCGAAAGACCGAAGTCGTGAACGACGTGTCCGCTACTCGCCGCCGACACGCTGGACACCAAACGTACAACGACTCGACGGCGTCGTAGAGGCCCACGACGCGGTTTTCCTTAACGACGTCTCGGCGTGGCACCGACAGGTTAGAACGGCCGACCAACGTTCCCTGTCCGCCGTTCGGCTCAGTCGAAGGGCTCGGCGACTTCGGCAACGCTGCGAAGCCGCACGGTGACGCACGCCATGTCCCCATTTTTTTTTTTCTTTCTGCGTCTGCCGGGGTGCCCCTATAATAGCAGCGATAAGCACCCAGACCGCCGTGGGTCGCTCGCCCCGGCTGACGTGGTTTTTCGTACTCCTGCGGCGGTCGCCGTCAAGCACGTCCAAATACGCTACTTTCGTGGGCGCATTCACGCTCTTTCGCTTCGCCGGAGTGCCAGCACTCACTCTGCCAAAAACGGCGAACATCCGAGCGGCGGTTCCCACTTTTGCGTCGGCGTCGCAAACCCCGCCCCGGCAGACGAGGTTTGCCGTACTCGTGCGACGGTGGCCGGCGGGCACGTCGAAAGACGCCGATATCGTGCGCGAATTGGCGCACCTTGGCTTCACCGGAGTGCCGCCACTGACTCCTCCAAAAACGGCGAAGATCCGAGCGGCGCTTCCCACTTTCGCATCGGCGTCCCGAACTCCGCCCCGGCTGACGCGGTTTACCGTACTCGTGCGACGGTCGCCGGCGAGCACGTGGAAAGACGCCGATATCGTGCCCGAATCGGCTCCGTTCGGCTTCGCCGGAGTGCCAGCACTGGCTCGGCGAAAGACGACGAACATCCGAGCGACGGTTCTCACTATTGCGTACGCGTCGCAAACCCCGCCCCGGCAGACGCACTTTGCCGTACTCGTGCGACGGTCGCCGGCGAGCACGTAGAAAGACGCCGATATCGTGCCGGAATCGGCCCCGTTTGGCTTCGCCGGAGTGCCAGCACTCACTCGGCCACAAACGGCGAACATCCGAGCGGCGGTTCCCACTTAGCCGTCGGCGTCCCGAACTCCGCCCCGGCAGACGCGGTTGCCGAGCTCGTGCGACTAGCGACCGCGAAGCCGTCTCGCGACGCCGCTTTCGTGCGCGGCTCCCACTGCGACCTGGGTCACCCGAGGTCGACGAGCAAAAAAGAATGTCGAAAAAAATTTTTTTTTTTTTTGCGTCTGCCGGGGTGCCCCTATAATAGCAGCGATAAGCACCCAGACCGCCATGGGTCGCTCGCCCCGGCTGACGTGGTTTTTCGTTTTCCTGCGGTGGTCGTCGTCAAGCACGTCCAAACACGCCACTTTCGTGGGCGCATTCGCGCTCTTTCGCTTCGCCGGAGTGCCAGCACTCACTCTGCCAAAAACGGCGAACATCCGAGCGGCGGTTCCCACTTTTGCGTCGGCGTCGCAAACCCCGCCCCGGCAGACGAGGTTTGCCGTACTCGTGCGACGGTGGCCGGCGGGCACGTCGAAAGACGCCGATATCGTGCGCGAATTGGCGCACCTTGGCTTCACCGGAGTGCCGCCACTGACTCCTCCAAAAACGGCGAAGATCCGAGCGGCGCTTCCCACTTTCGCATCGGCGTCCCGAACTCCGCCCCGGCTGACGCGGTTTACCGTACTCGTGCGACGGTCGCCGGCGAGCACGTGGAAAGACGCCGATATCGTGCCCGAATCGGCTCCGTTCGGCTTCGCCGGATTGCCAGCACTGGCTCGGCGAAAGACGACGAACATCCGAGCGACGGTTCTCACTATTGCGTACGCGTCGCAAACCCCGCCCCGGCAGACGCACTTTGCCGTACTCGTGCGACGGTCGCCGGCGAGCACGTAGAAAGACGCCGATATCGTGCCGGAATCGGCCCCGTTTGGCTTCGCCGGAGTGCCAGCACTCACTCGGCCACAAACGGCGAACATCCGAGCGGCGGTTCCCACTTAGCCGTCGGCGTCCCGAACTCCGCCCCGGCAGACGCGGTTGCCGAGCTCGTGCGACTAGCGACCGCGAAGCCGTCTCGCGACGCCGCTTTCGTGCGCGGCTCCCACTGCGACCTGGGTCACCCGAGGTCGACGAGCAAAAAAGAATGTCGAAAAAAATTTTTTTTTTTTTTTTGCGTCTGCCGGGGTGCCCCTATAATAGCAGCGATAAGCACCCAGACCGCCATGGGTCGCTCGCCCCGGCTGACGTGGTTTTTCGTTTTCCTGCGGTGGTCGTCGTCAAGCACGTCCAAACACGCCACTTTCGTGGGCGCATTCGCGCTCTTTCGCTTCGCCGGAGTGCCAGCACTCACTCTGCCAAAAACGGCGAACATCCTAGTGGCGGTTCCCACTTTTGCGTCGGCGTCGCCAACCCCGCCCCGGCATACGCGGTTTGCCGTACTCGTGCGGCGGTGGCCGGCGGGCACGTCGAAAGACACCGATATCGTGCGCGAGTCGATGCTTCTTGGTCTCGCAGGAGGGCCGCCACTCACTCCTGCAAAAACGGCGAAGATCCGAGCGGCGCTTCCCACTTTTTCGTCGGCGTCGCAAACCTCGCCCCGGCAGACGCGCTTTGCCGTACTCGTGCGACGGTCGCCGGCGAGCACGTCGAAATACGCCGATATCGTGCCCGAATCGGCCCCGTTTCGCTTCGCCGGAGTGCCAGCACTCGCTCGGCCAAAGACGACGAACATCCGAGCGACGGTTCCCACTATTGCGTACGCGTCGCGAACCCCGCCCCGGCAGACGCGGTTTGCCGTACTCGTGCGGCGGTGGCCGGCGGGCACGTCGAAAGACGCCGATATCGTGCACGAATTGGCGCTCCTTGGCTTCACCGGAGTGCCAGCACTCACTCGGCCAAAAACGGCGAACATCCGAGCAGCGGTACCCACTTAGCCGTCGGCATCCCGAACTCCGCGCCGGCTGACGCGGTTGCCGAGCTCGTGCGACTAGCGACCGCGAACGCGTCTCGCGACGCCGCTTTCGTGCGCGGCTCCCATTGCGACCTGGGTTACCCGAGCTCGACCAGCAAAAAAGAAGGTCGAAAATTTTTTTTTTTTTTTCTGCGTCTGCCGGGGTGCCCCTATAATAGCAGCGATAAGCACCCAGACCGCCGTGTGTCGCTCGCCCCGGCTGACGTGGTTTTTCGTACTCCTGCAGCGGTCGCCGTCACGCACGTCCAAATACGCCACTTTCGTGGGCGCATTCGCGCTCTTTCGCGTCGCCGGAGTGCCAGCACTCACTCTGCCAAAAACGGCCAACATCCGAGCGGCGGTTCCCACTTTTGCGTCGGCGTCGTAAACCCCGCCCCGGCAGACGCGGTTTGCCCTACTCGTGCGACGGTCGCCGGCGAGCGCGTCGAAAGACGCCGATATCGTGCGCTAATTGGCGCTCCCTGGCTTCTCCGGAGTGCCGCCACTCACTCCTCCAAAAACGGCGAAGATCCGAGCGGCGTTCTCCACTTTCGCATCGGCGTCCCGAACTCCGCCCGGGCTGACGCGGTTTACCGTACTCGTGCGACGGTCGCCGGCGGGCACGTCGAAAGACGCCGATATCGTGCCGTAATCGGCCCCGTTTGGCTTCGCCCGTGTGCCAGCACTCACTCGGCCAAAAACGGCGAACATCCGAGCAGCGTTTCCCACTTTCGCATCGGCGTCCCGAAGCCCGCCCCGGCAGACGCGGTTTGCCCTACTCGAGCGACGGTCGCCGGCGATCACGTCGAAAGGCGCCGAATTCGTGCACGAATCGATGCTTCTTGGTCTCGCAGGAGGGCCGCCACTCACTCCTGCAAAAACGGCGAAGATCCGAGTTGCGCTTCCCACTTTTTCGTCGGCGTCCCGAACTACGCCCCGGCTGACGCGGTTTACCGTACTCGTGCGACGGTCGCCGGCGGGCACTTCAAAATACGCCGATTTCGTGGGCGCATTCACGCTGTTTCGCTTCCCCGGAGTGCCAACACTCACTCTGCCGAAAGCGGCGATCATCCGAGCGGCGGTTCCCACTTTTGCGTCGGCTTCGCAAACGGCGCCCCGGCAGACGCGCTCGTGCGACGTACTCGTGCGACGGTCGCCGGCGAGCACGTCGAAAGACGCCGATATCGTGCTCGAATCGACCCCGTTTCGCTTCGCCGGAGTGCTGCCAGTCACGGCGCAGAAAACGGCGAACAAGTGTTTTTTTTTTTTTTTTTCCTAGAATTTGTGTTATAGAAGGCACATTTGATATCGGACGATAATTTTCAACTTTATCACGCGCACCGATTTTCGTGTAGAGGTTTGCAAGTTTATGGGAATTTCTCCACTTGGAATAATGCGATTTAGTAGTACTACGAGAACTTCATGGATGTACTCAAGGGTACGGGGCAAGTCAGTTACGTCAACACCTGCAGATTTTTTACACTTCAAACTGAAAATTGTTGGTTGTGAGTCCTCGTGTGATATTAAAGGCCGATTCGCTAACACATAGAACAAAGAAAGAAAGGAAGAAAAAACGCCCGCGCTCGCTCAAGAAACCTGGGTTCGCAACAAGTGGCAACAACAAGCAACCGAGCGAGTGCGCCAAAACCCGTGGCGGCCGAACAAACGCGAAGTCCCAACCGCGTCAGCCGGGGCGGCACGGGACAGGAAAAATCACTTCAGCCGGGGCGGCGGGGCACCGAATAAACCTCGTCACCTCGTCGCAGGATAAAAGAGGAAACAAAAAGTCTAAACAGCGTCTGCTGGAGCGAATGCGTAATAAAACAACAACAACAACAAAAAAAAAAAACACCCGCGCTCAAGAAGTCTGCAATCACCACAAAAGGCGACTGTGACCGAGCAGCGTCAGCCGGGGCCGTGCGGAAACGGAAAAACCGCGACTACCGGGGCGTCGAGGCACCGAAAAATCCACTTCAGCCGCGGCGAAAAAAAAAAACAAAAAGAAAGACGGAGGGGGGGGGGGGGAACCACGTCTGCCGGGGCGAAGGAAAAAAAAAAAACGCGTCTGCCGGGGCGAGCCCGGGTGCGGCACCACCGGGAAAACTGTGGCAAACAGACATGGCGATCGAGTGAGTGGGCCGCCAGCCAGGCTCAGCCAAAAAGTGCAAAGTCCGAACTGCGTCAGCCGGGGCGGCAAAAACCACGTCAGCCGGGGCGGCGCAAAAAACCGCGTCTGCCGGGGCGGCACGAAACCGCGTCAGCCGGGGCGGCGCGAAAACTGCGTCAGCCGGGGCGAAAGAAAAAAAAAAAAAAAACGCGTCTGCCGGGGCGAGCCCGGGTGCGGCACCACCGGGAAAACTGTGGCAAACAGACATGGCGATCGAGTGAGTGGGCCGCCAGCCAGGCACAGCCGAAAAGTGCAAAGTCCGAACCGTGTCAGCCGGGGCGGCAAAAAACCGCGTCAGCCGGGGCGGCGCAAAAAACCGCGTCTGCCGGGGCGGCACGAAACCGCGTCTGCCGGGGCGGCGCGAAAACTGCGTCAGCCGGGGCGAGCCCGGGTGCGGCACCACCGGGAAAACTGTGGCAAACAGACATGGCGATCGAGTGAGTGGGCCGCCAGCCAGGCTCAGCCAAAAAGTGCCAAGTCCGAACTGCGTCAGCCGGGGCGGCAAAAAACCGCGTCAGCCGGGGCGGCGCAAAAAACCGCGTCTGCCGGGGCGGCGCGAAAACCGCGTCTGCCGGGGCGGCGCGAAAACTGCGTCAGCCGGGGCGAAAGAAAAAAAAAAACGCGTCTGCCGGGGCGAGCCCGGGTGCGGCACCACCGGGAAAACTGTGGCAAACAGACATGGCGATCGAGTGAGTGGGCCGCCAGCAAGGCTCAGCCAAAAAGTGCTAAGTCCGAACTGCGTCAGCTGGGGCGGCAAAAAACCGCGTCTGCCGGGGCGGCACGAAACCGCGTCAGCCGGGGCGGCGCGAAAACCGCGTCTGCCGGGGCGGCACGAAACCGCGTCAGCCGGGGCGGCGCGAAAACTGCGTCAGCCGGGGCGAGCCCGGGTGCGGCACCACCGGGAAAACTGTGGCAAACAGACATGGCGATCGAGTGAGTGGGCCGCCAGCCAGGCACAGCCGAAAAGTGCTAAGTCCGAACTGCGTCAGCCGGGGCGGCAAAAACCGCGTCAGCCGGGGCGGCGCGAAAACCGCGTCTGCCGGGGCGGCACGAAACCGCGTCAGCCGGGGCGGCGCGAAAACTGCGTCAGCCGGGGCGAGCCCGGGTGCGGCACCACCGGGAAAACTGTGGCTAACAGACATGGCGATCGAGTGAGTGGGCCACCAGCCAGGCTCAGCCAAAAAGTGCTAAGTCCGAACTGCGTCAGCCGGGGCGGCAAAAACCGCGTCAGCCGGGGCGGCGCAAAAAACCGCGTCTGCCGGGGCGGCACGAAACCGCGTCAGCCGGGGCGGCGCGAAAACTGCGTCAGCCGGGGCGAAAGAAAAAAAAAAAACGCGTCTGCCGGGGCGAGCCCGGGTGCGGCACCACCGGGAAAACTGTGGCAAACAGACATGGCGATCGAGTGAGTGGGCCGCCAGCCAGGCACAGCCGAAAAGTGCCAAGTCCGAACTGCGTCAGCCGGGGCGGCAAAAAACCGCGTCAGCCGGGGCGGCGCAAAAAACCGCGTCTGCCGGGGCGGCACGAAACCGCGTCAGCCGGGGCGGCGCGAAAACTGCGTCAGCCGGGGCGAGCCCGGGTGCGGCACCACCGGGAAAACTGTGGCAAACAGACATGGCGATCGAGTGAGTGGGCCGCCAGCCAGGCTCAGCCAAAAAGTGCCAAGTCCGAACTGCGTCAGCCGGGGCGGCGCAAAAAACCGCGTCTGCCGGGGCGGCGCGAAAACCGCGTCTGCCGGGGCGGCGCGAAAACTGCGTCAGCCGGGGCGAAAGAAAAAAAAAACGCGTCTGCCGGGGCGGCAAAAAACCGCGTCTGCCGGGGCGGCACGAAACCGCGTCAGCCGGGGCGGCGCGAAAACCGCGTCTGCCGGGGCGGCACGAAACCGCGTCAGCCGGGGCGAGCCCGGGTGCGGCACCACCGGGAAAACTGTGGCAAACAGACATGGCGATCGAGTGAGTGGGCCGCCAGCCAGGCACAGCCGAAAAGTGCTAAGTCCGAACTGCGTCAGCCGGGGCGGCAAAAACCGCGTCAGCCGGGGCGGCGCAAAAACCGCGTCTGCCGGGGCGAATGCAAAAAAAACAAAGAAAAAAGCCCGCGCTTAATCAAAAGAAAACAAAGAAAAAAGCTTGCGCTTAATCAAAAGAAAACAAACAAAAAAAGTTCGCGCTTAAGCCTGGCGGTGGAACCACCGGGGCAAACAGACCTGGCGATCGAGTGAGTGGGCCGCCAGCCGGGGTGAGCCAAAAAGTGCAAAGTCGGAACCGCGTCAGCCGGGGCGGCGCGAAAACCGCGTCAGCCGGGGCGGCGCAAAAACTGCGTCAGCCGGGGCGGCACGGAAAAACGAAAACCGCGTCAGCCGGGGCGGCACGGAAAAACGAAAACCACGTCAGCCGGG
>NW_027464779.1:160000-162500 GCF_043290135.1 Rhipicephalus microplus
TATACGTGACTTCGTCTACTTTTCTTTTTAAGTATTTTAGATGTGGGAGGAATGTTAGTTTTGTGTCCAAGACCACCCCTAGAATTTTCATTTCGTTAACCATTTTGATTTTATCCTGTCCGATTTTTATTTGGGGTTGATGGCTAATGTACTGCTTTCCGATTATCATATATTCCGATTTTTCCTTATTCAGGGTTATTCCTTTTTGATGTGCCCACTGATTTATTAGTGTTAGTGCCTTCGTAGCTTTTTCCTCCACCTCTTTTCTTGAGCGGAACTTTATGTGTAACACCACGTCGTCCGCAAAGGCTTGGATGTGTACTCCTTCTTGAAGCTGAGTTTCTAATAGGTCGCCTATTGTTATATTCCAACAGAGTGGGCTTAAAGGTGACCCCTGTGGGGAACCTGAAGTTAGTGTTTTCTTAATTTTTACTCCATCTGTTTCATAGATTATTTTCCTGTTCCGTAGAATATTGTCCGCCAGTTTTATTAGGTTGTTGGGACACTTATATTCTTCTAATTTCTGAATAACTACTTCGGGTTTTATAGAATTGAATGCGTTTTTAATATCTAGTGCTATTAGCATGCTGTTTAGCTTATCAATTTTCGCTTGGTTTATTCGTTTGATTATTTCTTCCAATGCCGTGGTTGTTGATGTCCCATGGGTAAATCCAAATTGTTTTTTGTTAAAATGGTGATTTTTAAACAAGAAATAATAGATTCTATCTTTTATGAGCTTTTCTAATATTTTTCCCAAAATCGAGTTAATAGCTATTGGGCGATATTTGTTTTCCTCGGATTTGTCCTCTCCGTTCCCTTTTGGAATCAATATAATTTTAGATTCTTTCCATCTTTGAGGAAAATGTCCGTGCTTTAAGCATGCATTAAAAAGATTGACAAAGAAAGTCTTATGCCTTTCATACATCACTTGTATGAGGTTAGTTTTTAGGTTGTCTGGTCCGGGGGTTACATCTTTCCTCAGATTTTTTACTATCTGCGTTACTTCAATCTCTGTAAATGGGAGGTCATCACTGGGTAAATTTCTTTCTCTCATTTCTGCTCCCGATGTCCAATTTCCTCCCTGTTTGTTATTGTTTATTGTGTCGTTGCTTGATTGTATTTGACTGTGTCCTGGCTCGTCATTTTCCATGCAGTTAGGGTATAAATTTCCTAGAATGTGTTCTATTGTTTCCTGAAGAGTCTTTGTGACTTCTCCATTTTCTTTTGTGATGCTTCTAAACATAACCTTGGTTTTCATCTTATTTCGTGCAATTTTATACGGTAGGATGAATGGATTTTTCGTAGCCTTAGTACATAGAGTTTTCCAACTGTTGTTTTTAGCCTGTTCTATCATGTTGTTATACGTGTCATGTTCTTTATAGTATTCCTTTTTGTATTGTTCTCTGATATCCCCTTTCGCCTTTTGATACCTCCTTCGTAGTGCTCTGACTCTCTTCCTTTCAATTTCTAGGTCTCTTGACCACCAAGTATTCGGTTTTTGTTTAGAAGGTTTTTTCTTTTTACTGAATTCCTTCTTAAGTTTCTCGATTTTCTCGTGTAGCGTATTCACTATTTCTTCAATACTTTCCTTCGTGTTTATTTTCCCCTGGACTTCCTCAAACCAGGGATCAATTTGCAACTTTTCCATGACTTTTGTTTGCCCTTTTAACGTTAGGCCATATTCCTCTGGAAGTTCTTCATTTTTAATAACAACTTTAATGTATCTGTGATCGCTGTGATTATAGGTTTTAAGTACTTCCCAGCTTTTAATATCCTGGTTTAGGTTTGCGTCACATATGGTGAGGTCAATCCAACCCCTCGCCCTACTTGTTTTAAATGTCGGAGGTGATTCTTTGGCATTTAATAATGTCAGGTTGTGTAATACTGTGAATTCTAATACTTTTTCACCTTTCTCATCCGTCTCCGTGCTTCCCCAAATTTGATGTTTTGAGTTGAAGTCACCCATTATTATCGTGAGTAGATAGGGACAGAATGTGAGAAGGGCCTTGGGGGGGGCCCACCTGCACCACTAATGTATCGCAGGTACAGTGGGAATCTCGTTAATCCATTCATGCGCGTCACTAATTAGATGACGAGGCATTTGGCTACCACAAGAGAGTCATAGTTACTCCCGCCGTTTACCCGCGCTTTTTTGAATTTCTTCACTTTGACATTCAGAGCACTGGGCAGAAATCACATTGCGTCAGCACCGATCAACGGCCCTCGCAATGCTTTGTTTTAATTAGACAGTCGGATTCCCCCGGTCCGTGCCAGTTCTGAGTTGGCTGTTTTCTGCCGGCCGAAGCAAGAACCTCAGGCGCGAAGCCCACGGAAAATGCACAGCTGTGGCTTTCCACAGGAAGGTCCCGACGCTGGTCCGGGCTCGGCCGCACCGCTTTTTACGGCGGCGAGCCTCGCCCAGTCCCGGTGCAGTGCCGTTCCTGCTTCTGGACCCCAGCCCGACCGGCTCAGCCCTCAGAGCCAATCCTTTTCCCAAGGT
>NW_027464779.1:165000-177500 GCF_043290135.1 Rhipicephalus microplus
CGTTCGTAAACCCATCGCGAACCGAGTACGACGCCCTACCAAGTGCGCCCGCAACCCTGTACAGGGTCACATCTTCACAAGGCTGGCAAGCGGCATTCCGCTGCGCGCGTGCGTCGTCCGAGCAGTTGCGTGATAAACGACCGTGTCGAAAGCCCAAACACCGCCGAGGCCAGTCGCCGCCGCCGCAAGGGCAGCCACGCAGCCTGGCGAGAGGCATCGTCTCGTGTAGCGTCGCCCCCGCCCCAACTGGAGTGGCCCAGTTTTTTGAACGGGACGGGAACTGCGAAGCACTTAGACCGACGGCGGACTACGACGAGAACGCCTTAAGCTTCGCCAACGTTTCGCCAACTCGTGCGGGAGACTTTTTCCGCTTCGCGGCAAGTCGTCGCGCCGTGCTCTCCGCATCAACCGCGTACGCAGCGAACCGCAAACGTCGGGCGCAGCCTCCTCACCTCCCTGCGCTTTGCGCGCGAACGTTCCCTGTTCGCGCGGCAAAGCCTGGAGGAGGCACGGCCCCGCAGCGTGTTCGAGCGCCCGGTCTACGGGACACCCTGCTTACTTCGAGGGCAACAAGCGCAACGCAAGGCTGCGATCTCGCGCACTTTGCGCACGGCTGGAGAAGCTTTGCTGGCCGGCTTTCGCTCCTCGTGTTTACCGTGCGTTAAAGTTGCGCGTCCGTGGCTCTCGCAGCTCTTGCGCGCCCGGTCGCAGAGAGGAGTACGCAACCTCGACCGCACTTTCCCTGCAGGCTTCCTTCCGACTCGAAGTCCTGCGGCGGTCTCAACGAGGTGCCACATCCTCAATGCAGTCGGTCGCCCCCGTTTCGGTTGGGCTCTGGCACGACGGTCGCCACCGTCTCGCCCTTGAGTGGCCGCTGTTGGCGCTCGCTGTGAGGTGTTCAGCGTGCTGTCCGTGTTGCCGACGCGGTCAAAACGAGTCGACGGCTCACGTTCCCTTGTGCGCCGAAGGCTCTCTTGATATGTGATCCGACCCTCAGACAGACGAAGCCAAGGGAAGACCCAAGGCCGCAATGTGCGTTCAAAGAATCAGTGCTCAGTGTGTCCTGCAATTCACACCAAGTCTCGCAGCTGGCTGCGTTCTTCATCGACCCGAGAACCGAGTGATCCACCGCTTAGAGTCGTGAAAAAGTGTTTGTTCAATTCCGTACAGTCAAAACCAAACGTTTCTGGCACTCGGCCAAACAGTGGCCAAGAAGGGCGCTTTTCAGCGCACGCTTGGACTCCAAAACTCTGCCGCGCCTTTTTCGGCTGCCGCAAATCGAGCAAACGGTGTGTTTCGGACGGCGTTTCGCTTCCGCTACTTGCGAGTGCTTTCGTGGTCCACCCCTCTATAAATACTCGGGAGGCGTCGAAGCCGGTTCTCCAAGCCGGACCCGTAGGTATCGTTGTGTGCTCGCTCTCATTGGCCCGCCTAACCAGAAAATGCCTGCGGTACACCCATTTGGATAAGAGTGCACGCAGATGCGGGCCTCGACGGCTACACATTTCCTCGGGCGGCCGCCTCCCGGCCTCCGTGGAGCGCGGGATGCACGGTCCCATCGACAAGCCTCTCCCGTTTTTACCGTGGCGTCGCGGTTCACCACGGCGGGCGGGTCGGTCTCCTCCGCATAAAAAGGGGGACCCCCGCTTTTTGTTCCACGAAATCGCACAAGCTTTTTTCGCATCCACGGTTTGCCACCGCACACCAAAATGCCGATCCGGCTGCCTACTTTAGCCAACAGGTGGAGCCAGGCGCGCCGTACTTGCGCGGCACTTCCCACGTCCACCGAAGTCGGTGCCAAGGACCACTTTCGGCGCCGGAGCCGCGTACGAGCCTACTCGAGGCGGAAGAACGAAGCCAGCAAGGGCCTGGCCGCAAGTGCGTTCAATTGTCGGGACGTCCAAGTCCCTCGTTCTTCCGTGCTTCCTCTTTCGGCAAGTCGTTGCGGCACCTTCCCAAAGCGCGCAGACCCGCTAATCGCGACGAGCGCGACGTGGCCGTGCCGCCTTTCCCTCGGCAGCAAGCAAAACGCCTGGCAACGTCGACGCTCCCCTAACCGCGATCTCGCACCGTGTTTCGTGTGGCGAATTCAAAAGCCGGCCGGCGCTGCTGCAACCATTACGGTCGGTACGCATACGCCGCGGAGGGCGGGACGGTCATCGGAGCGTGCGGTTCCTCCATCGAGTACTGCGCACCTCGGCCGTCGCATCGCCGTGCCATGACCGGCCGCGCGTCAACGCGAACCGGTGCCAGCGAGATCCCTCGCCTGCAAGAACCGACCGGCAGCCTCCGTCACCCGAGGACGCGGAGGCGCTTGCCGCGGACGGCGGGACGGTATGCACTGGTGCACAGCGGACCCGTCACATCGCCAGTTCCTTGACCGACCGCCGACGCTTGTGCCGTTCCTCTCGTACTTGGCAGTCGCCGCGCGATTGTCGGGTCTCGTTCTTGCACGCTCGAACGGTCGGGAGGGCACTCGGCTGGCGTTTCGGGAACGCGCAGCCTCGCCTTCTACCGACGTAACCACGACTCGCCGTTCGCGCTCCGCCGCTCCTGTTTACAGTACTAGGCGGTCCCGCAGCGGTCGGGTCGCGCATTTCGAGCGCTTCGAGCCACGGTGCAGTGGCGGGTCGAAAGCCGACCTATGAGTGCGTTGCGCCGTTTGTACCCGCGTCCGCCACCTGGCCGACCGTCCAAGGTCGCGGTGTTGGCGTCCGCTGGGCGCAACAATTTGTCACGGGGTGCCGCTCCACATTCAGGCAGCCCCGTGGGGAAAAGCCGACCCCGCGTCCAAACGGGGTCAGCGGCAGAAAGTGTCGGGCGCAGACGCAGCTGAGGCGCTCACCCTTCACAATCCGTTAATGATCCTTCCGCAGGTTCACCTACGGAAACCTTGTTACGACTTTTACTTCCTCTAAATGATCAAGTTTGGTCATCTTTCCAACAGACCGGCGCAACCGAAAGGCCGCGCCGGACATCGGTCCGAAGACCTCACTAAATCATTCAATCGGTAGTAGCGACGGGCGGTGTGTACAAAGGGCAGGGACGTAATCAACGCGAGCTTATGACTCGCGCTTACTGGGAATTCCTCGTTCAAGGGGAACAATTGCAAGCCCCTATCCCAATCACGAAAGAAGTTCCACGGGTTACCCAGTCTTTTCAGACAGGGATAAAGACACGCTGCTTCCTTCAGTGTAGCGCGCGTGCGGCCCCGGACATCTAAGGGCAT
The DNA here is from genome assembly GCF_043290135.1 of Rhipicephalus microplus. NCBI lineage: Eukaryota > Metazoa > Arthropoda > Arachnida > Ixodida > Ixodidae > Rhipicephalus > Rhipicephalus microplus. The sequence continues at coordinate 168,230 of NW_027464779.1, forward strand.
CACAGACCTGTTATTGCTCTGTTTCGTGCGGCTAGGAGCCGCTTGTCCCTCTAAGAAGGTTGTAAGGTGCTGGGAACCCCGCACCTATTTAATAGGCTAGAGTCTCGTTCGTTATCGGAATTAACCAGACAAATCGCTCCACCAACTAAGAACGGCCATGCACCACCATCCACCGAATCAAGAAAGAGCTCTCAATCTGTCAATCCTCCCAGTGTCCGGGCCGGGTAAGTTTTCCCGTGTTGAGTCAAATTAAGCCGCAGGCTCCACTCCTGGTGGTGCCCTTCCGTCAATTCCTTTAAGTTTCAGCTTTGCAACCATACTTCCCCCGGAACCCAAATACTTTGGTTTCCCGGAAGCTGCCCGCCGAGTCATTTGAGTAACTCAGGCGGATCGCTGGTTGGCATCGTTTATGGTCAGAACTAGGGCGGTATCTGATCGCCTTCGAACCTCTGACTTTCGTTCTTGATCAATGAAAACATTCTTGGCAAATGCTTTCGCAGTAGTTCGTCTTGCGACGGTCCAAGAATTTCACCTCTAGCGCCGCAATACGAATGCCCCCGTCCGTCCCTTTTAATCATTACCTCGTATTCCAAAAACCAACAGAACAGAAACGAGGTCTTGTTCTATTATTCCATGCAAGTTTATTCAGGCGACTCGCCTGCGTTGAGCACTCTAATTTTTTCAAAGTAAAAGCACCGGCCATCTCGAGGCACACAATGAAGTGCACCAAGAAAGAACCGGCATGATGTTCAGTCCGAGCCGTCGCATCGGGTAGATGCACTACTCGTCTGGAACTGAGATCCAACTACGAGCTTTTTAACCGCAGCAGCTTTAGTATACGCTATTGGAGCTGGAATTACCGCGGCTGCTGGCACCAGACTTGCCCTCCAATTGATCCTCGTTAAAGGATTTAGAGTGTACTCATTTCAATTACGGGGCCTCAAAAGAGTCCCGTATTGTTATTTTTCGTCACTACCTCCCCGTGCCGGGAGTGGGTAATTTGCGCGCCTGCTGCCTTCCTTGGATGTGGTAGCCGTTTCTCAGGCTCCCTCTCCGGAATCGAACCCTGATTCTCCGTTACCCGTAACAACCATGGTAAGCAAGTAACCTACCATCGAAAGTTGATAAGGCAGACACTTGAAAGAAACGTCGCCGGCTCGTGGCCATGCGATCAGCACAAAGTTATCCAGAGTCACCACACAATACGGGCCGAAACCCGATCGATCTTGGTCTAATAAAAGCACCCGTTACCCAAAGGGCTCCAGGCTCACTGCATGTATTAGCTCTAGAATTGCCACAGTTATCCAAGTAGGAAGAAACGATCTAAGGAACCATAACTGATTTAATGAGCCATTCGCGGTTTCGCCTTATTTCGGCATGTACTTAGACATGCATGGCTTAATCTTTGAGACAAGCATATGATTACTGGCAGGATCAACCAGGTAATCGTTCGACTGCGCGTCCGTCCTCGCCCTCGGCGGGCCGGACGCAGTCTGTGTGCGGCGGAGGCCACCTTCAGGCGCCCCAACACGCTTATTTTGCACTCCGAGATGACGGCGTTCGAGCTCGCTACGGCACAACCTTCCCGAAAGACGAGTGGGAGCCGTGCGGCAAGAAGCACGTTCATGCTCGCTCTTTTTCGTTGCATCGACTCGGTCGCGCCGTGCGGGTTGCCCAAGCCCGCTGCACTGTCGGTGGACCGGCCGGAACTAGCAACGGAGCCGAGACTGCAAAGCCGCCAGACGACGGGTCACGCCCGCGTCTTCGGCGCTTTCGCATCTGAATCGCCCGAGGACGACACGGAACACACCTCGATATCGTGGTAAAACGGCACCGTCCGACAACCAGCCCCTAACGCATCAAGCGGATGAGGCTGCAGACGACTGCCGTGGATTCCCCTGGAGCAGACCCGAGGACACGCTTGACGAGGCCGAAGCCCGCCGCATATCAGACACCCGGTCGCTTTCGCGTACGCCGCTCACGAGAACCCCCACATAATAGCAGCGATAAGTACCCAGACCTCCTTGGGCCCTAATACGAGCGTACTCGAGAAAATTTCACCGCGGGTGTGCCCCGAAACGTGTGGCATGTTGAGCGTGCCACAAGTCTACGTCGCTCTCAAACCCGCCGAGGTCGTAGAATTTGCGACCCTACTCACGAAATTCCCACCGAGGATACGGCCGCAAACGTACCGCACCTTGGGTAGGCCACGAGTTTGTGCAACACTACGCTGACGGCACAGCACCGAGGTCGTGCGCGCACGCACGGGAAAATTCCGCCGCGGTTTCTGCCGAAAACGTGAGGCACCACGACTCTCCGCAAGTTCGCGTCGACTGCGAAAGACCGAAGTCGTGAACGACGTGTCCGCTACTCGCCGCCGACACGCTGGACACCAAACGTACAACGACTCGACGGCGTCGTAGAGGCCCACGACGCGGTTTTCCTTAACGACGTCTCGGCGTGGCACCGACAGGTTAGAACGGCCGACCAACGTTCCCTGTCCGCCGTTCGGCTCAGTCGAAGGGCTCGGCGACTTCGGCAACGCTGCGAAGCCGCACGGTGACGCACGCCATGTCCCCATTTTTTTTTTTCTTTCTGCGTCTGCCGGGGTGCCCCTATAATAGCAGCGATAAGCACCCAGACCGCCGTGGGTCGCTCGCCCCGGCTGACGTGGTTTTTCGTACTCCTGCGGCGGTCGCCGTCAAGCACGTCCAAATACGCTACTTTCGTGGGCGCATTCACGCTCTTTCGCTTCGCCGGAGTGCCAGCACTCACTCTGCCAAAAACGGCGAACATCCGAGCGGCGGTTCCCACTTTTGCGTCGGCGTCGCAAACCCCGCCCCGGCAGACGAGGTTTGCCGTACTCGTGCGACGGTGGCCGGCGGGCACGTCGAAAGACGCCGATATCGTGCGCGAATTGGCGCACCTTGGCTTCACCGGAGTGCCGCCACTGACTCCTCCAAAAACGGCGAAGATCCGAGCGGCGCTTCCCACTTTCGCATCGGCGTCCCGAACTCCGCCCCGGCTGACGCGGTTTACCGTACTCGTGCGACGGTCGCCGGCGAGCACGTGGAAAGACGCCGATATCGTGCCCGAATCGGCTCCGTTCGGCTTCGCCGGAGTGCCAGCACTGGCTCGGCGAAAGACGACGAACATCCGAGCGACGGTTCTCACTATTGCGTACGCGTCGCAAACCCCGCCCCGGCAGACGCACTTTGCCGTACTCGTGCGACGGTCGCCGGCGAGCACGTAGAAAGACGCCGATATCGTGCCGGAATCGGCCCCGTTTGGCTTCGCCGGAGTGCCAGCACTCACTCGGCCACAAACGGCGAACATCCGAGCGGCGGTTCCCACTTAGCCGTCGGCGTCCCGAACTCCGCCCCGGCAGACGCGGTTGCCGAGCTCGTGCGACTAGCGACCGCGAAGCCGTCTCGCGACGCCGCTTTCGTGCGCGGCTCCCACTGCGACCTGGGTCACCCGAGGTCGACGAGCAAAAAAGAATGTCGAAAAAAATTTTTTTTTTTTTTGCGTCTGCCGGGGTGCCCCTATAATAGCAGCGATAAGCACCCAGACCGCCATGGGTCGCTCGCCCCGGCTGACGTGGTTTTTCGTTTTCCTGCGGTGGTCGTCGTCAAGCACGTCCAAACACGCCACTTTCGTGGGCGCATTCGCGCTCTTTCGCTTCGCCGGAGTGCCAGCACTCACTCTGCCAAAAACGGCGAACATCCGAGCGGCGGTTCCCACTTTTGCGTCGGCGTCGCAAACCCCGCCCCGGCAGACGAGGTTTGCCGTACTCGTGCGACGGTGGCCGGCGGGCACGTCGAAAGACGCCGATATCGTGCGCGAATTGGCGCACCTTGGCTTCACCGGAGTGCCGCCACTGACTCCTCCAAAAACGGCGAAGATCCGAGCGGCGCTTCCCACTTTCGCATCGGCGTCCCGAACTCCGCCCCGGCTGACGCGGTTTACCGTACTCGTGCGACGGTCGCCGGCGAGCACGTGGAAAGACGCCGATATCGTGCCCGAATCGGCTCCGTTCGGCTTCGCCGGATTGCCAGCACTGGCTCGGCGAAAGACGACGAACATCCGAGCGACGGTTCTCACTATTGCGTACGCGTCGCAAACCCCGCCCCGGCAGACGCACTTTGCCGTACTCGTGCGACGGTCGCCGGCGAGCACGTAGAAAGACGCCGATATCGTGCCGGAATCGGCCCCGTTTGGCTTCGCCGGAGTGCCAGCACTCACTCGGCCACAAACGGCGAACATCCGAGCGGCGGTTCCCACTTAGCCGTCGACGTCCCGAACTCCGCCCCGGCAGACGCGGTTGCCGAGCTCGTGCGACTAGCGACCGCGAAGCCGTCTCGCGACGCCGCTTTCGTGCGCGGCTCCCACTGCGACCTGGGTCACCCGAGGTCGACGAGCAAAAAAGAATGTCGAAAAAAATTTTTTTTTTTTTTTTGCGTCTGCCGGGGTGCCCCTATAATAGCAGCGATAAGCACCCAGACCGCCATGGGTCGCTCGCCCCGGCTGACGTGGTTTTTCGTTTTCCTGCGGTGGTCGTCGTCAAGCACGTCCAAACACGCCACTTTCGTGGGCGCATTCGCGCTCTTTCGCTTCGCCGGAGTGCCAGCACTCACTCTGCCAAAAACGGCGAACATCCTAGTGGCGGTTCCCACTTTTGCGTCGGCGTCGCCAACCCCGCCCCGGCATACGCGGTTTGCCGTACTCGTGCGGCGGTGGCCGGCGGGCACGTCGAAAGACACCGATATCGTGCGCGAGTCGATGCTTCTTGGTCTCGCAGGAGGGCCGCCACTCACTCCTGCAAAAACGGCGAAGATCCGAGCGGCGCTTCCCACTTTTTCGTCGGCGTCGCAAACCTCGCCCCGGCAGACGCGCTTTGCCGTACTCGTGCGACGGTCGCCGGCGAGCACGTCGAAATACGCCGATATCGTGCCCGAATCGGCCCCGTTTCGCTTCGCCGGAGTGCCAGCACTCGCTCGGCCAAAGACGACGAACATCCGAGCGACGGTTCCCACTATTGCGTACGCGTCGCGAACCCCGCCCCGGCAGACGCGGTTTGCCGTACTCGTGCGGCGGTGGCCGGCGGGCACGTCGAAAGACGCCGATATCGTGCACGAATTGGCGCTCCTTGGCTTCACCGGAGTGCCAGCACTCACTCGGCCAAAAACGGCGAACATCCGAGCAGCGGTACCCACTTAGCCGTCGGCATCCCGAACTCCGCGCCGGCTGACGCGGTTGCCGAGCTCGTGCGACTAGCGACCGCGAACGCGTCTCGCGACGCCGCTTTCGTGCGCGGCTCCCATTGCGACCTGGGTTACCCGAGCTCGACCAGCAAAAAAGAAGGTCGAAAATTTTTTTTTTTTTTTCTGCGTCTGCCGGGGTGCCCCTATAATAGCAGCGATAAGCACCCAGACCGCCGTGTGTCGCTCGCCCCGGCTGACGTGGTTTTTCGTACTCCTGCAGCGGTCGCCGTCACGCACGTCCAAATACGCCACTTTCGTGGGCGCATTCGCGCTCTTTCGCGTCGCCGGAGTGCCAGCACTCACTCTGCCAAAAACGGCCAACATCCGAGCGGCGGTTCCCACTTTTGCGTCGGCGTCGTAAACCCCGCCCCGGCAGACGCGGTTTGCCCTACTCGTGCGACGGTCGCCGGCGAGCGCGTCGAAAGACGCCGATATCGTGCGCTAATTGGCGCTCCCTGGCTTCTCCGGAGTGCCGCCACTCACTCCTCCAAAAACGGCGAAGATCCGAGCGGCGTTCTCCACTTTCGCATCGGCGTCCCGAACTCCGCCCGGGCTGACGCGGTTTACCGTACTCGTGCGACGGTCGCCGGCGGGCACGTCGAAAGACGCCGATATCGTGCCGTAATCGGCCCCGTTTGGCTTCGCCCGTGTGCCAGCACTCACTCGGCCAAAAACGGCGAACATCCGAGCAGCGTTTCCCACTTTCGCATCGGCGTCCCGAAGCCCGCCCCGGCAGACGCGGTTTGCCCTACTCGAGCGACGGTCGCCGGCGATCACGTCGAAAGGCGCCGAATTCGTGCACGAATCGATGCTTCTTGGTCTCGCAGGAGGGCCGCCACTCACTCCTGCAAAAACGGCGAAGATCCGAGTTGCGCTTCCCACTTTTTCGTCGGCGTCCCGAACTACGCCCCGGCTGACGCGGTTTACCGTACTCGTGCGACGGTCGCCGGCGGGCACTTCAAAATACGCCGATTTCGTGGGCGCATTCACGCTGTTTCGCTTCCCCGGAGTGCCAACACTCACTCTGCCGAAAGCGGCGATCATCCGAGCGGCGGTTCCCACTTTTGCGTCGGCTTCGCAAACGGCGCCCCGGCAGACGCGCTCGTGCGACGTACTCGTGCGACGGTCGCCGGCGAGCACGTCGAAAGACGCCGATATCGTGCTCGAATCGACCCCGTTTCGCTTCGCCGGAGTGCTGCCAGTCACGGCGCAGAAAACGGCGAACAAGTGTTTTTTTTTTTTTTTTTCCTAGAATTTGTGTTATAGAAGGCACATTTGATATCGGACGATAATTTTCAACTTTATCACGCGCACCGATTTTCGTGTAGAGGTTTGCAAGTTTATGGGAATTTCTCCACTTGGAATAATGCGATTTAGTAGTACTACGAGAACTTCATGGATGTACTCAAGGGTACGGGGCAAGTCAGTTACGTCAACACCTGCAGATTTTTTACACTTCAAACTGAAAATTGTTGGTTGTGAGTCCTCGTGTGATATTAAAGGCCGATTCGCTAACACATAGAACAAAGAAAGAAAGGAAGAAAAAACGCCCGCGCTCGCTCAAGAAACCTGGGTTCGCAACAAGTGGCAACAACAAGCAACCGAGCGAGTGCGCCAAAACCCGTGGCGGCCGAACAAACGCGAAGTCCCAACCGCGTCAGCCGGGGCGGCACGGGACAGGAAAAATCACTTCAGCCGGGGCGGCGGGGCACCGAATAAACCTCGTCACCTCGTCGCAGGATAAAAGAGGAAACAAAAAGTCTAAACAGCGTCTGCTGGAGCGAATGCGTAATAAAACAACAACAACAACAACAAAAAAAAACACCCGCGCTCAAGAAGTCTGCAATCACCACAAAAGGCGACTGTGACCGAGCAGCGTCAGCCGGGGCCGTGCGGAAACGGAAAAACCGCGACTACCGGGGCGTCGAGGCACCGAAAAATCCACTTCAGCCGCGGCGAAAAAAAAAAACAAAAAGAAAGACGGAGGGGGGGGGGGGAACCACGTCTGCCGGGGCGAAGGAAAAAAAAAAAACGCGTCTGCCGGGGCGAGCCCGGGTGCGGCACCACCGGGAAAACTGTGGCAAACAGACATGGCGATCGAGTGAGTGGGCCGCCAGCCAGGCTCAGCCAAAAAGTGCAAAGTCCGAACTGCGTCAGCCGGGGCGGCAAAAACCACGTCAGCCGGGGCGGCGCAAAAAACCGCGTCTGCCGGGGCGGCACGAAACCGCGTCAGCCGGGGCGGCGCGAAAACTGCGTCAGCCGGGGCGAAAGAAAAAAAAAAAAAAAACGCGTCTGCCGGGGCGAGCCCGGGTGCGGCACCACCGGGAAAACTGTGGCAAACAGACATGGCGATCGAGTGAGTGGGCCGCCAGCCAGGCACAGCCGAAAAGTGCAAAGTCCGAACCGTGTCAGCCGGGGCGGCAAAAAACCGCGTCAGCCGGGGCGGCGCAAAAAACCGCGTCTGCCGGGGCGGCACGAAACCGCGTCTGCCGGGGCGGCGCGAAAACTGCGTCAGCCGGGGCGAGCCCGGGTGCGGCACCACCGGGAAAACTGTGGCAAACAGACATGGCGATCGAGTGAGTGGGCCGCCAGCCAGGCTCAGCCAAAAAGTGCCAAGTCCGAACTGCGTCAGCCGGGGCGGCAAAAAACCGCGTCAGCCGGGGCGGCGCAAAAAACCGCGTCTGCCGGGGCGGCGCGAAAACCGCGTCTGCCGGGGCGGCGCGAAAACTGCGTCAGCCGGGGCGAAAGAAAAAAAAAAACGCGTCTGCCGGGGCGAGCCCGGGTGCGGCACCACCGGGAAAACTGTGGCAAACAGACATGGCGATCGAGTGAGTGGGCCGCCAGCAAGGCTCAGCCAAAAAGTGCTAAGTCCGAACTGCGTCAGCTGGGGCGGCAAAAAACCGCGTCTGCCGGGGCGGCACGAAACCGCGTCAGCCGGGGCGGCGCGAAAACCGCGTCTGCCGGGGCGGCACGAAACCGCGTCAGCCGGGGCGGCGCGAAAACTGCGTCAGCCGGGGCGAGCCCGGGTGCGGCACCACCGGGAAAACTGTGGCAAACAGACATGGCGATCGAGTGAGTGGGCCGCCAGCCAGGCACAGCCGAAAAGTGCTAAGTCCGAACTGCGTCAGCCGGGGCGGCAAAAACCGCGTCAGCCGGGGCGGCGCGAAAACCGCGTCTGCCGGGGCGGCACGAAACCGCGTCAGCCGGGGCGGCGCGAAAACTGCGTCAGCCGGGGCGAGCCCGGGTGCGGCACCACCGGGAAAACTGTGGCTAACAGACATGGCGATCGAGTGAGTGGGCCACCAGCCAGGCTCAGCCAAAAAGTGCTAAGTCCGAACTGCGTCAGCCGGGGCGGCAAAAACCGCGTCAGCCGGGGCGGCGCAAAAAACCGCGTCTGCCGGGGCGGCACGAAACCGCGTCAGCCGGGGCGGCGCGAAAACTGCGTCAGCCGGGGCGAAAGAAAAAAAAAAAACGCGTCTGCCGGGGCGAGCCCGGGTGCGGCACCACCGGGAAAACTGTGGCAAACAGACATGGCGATCGAGTGAGTGGGCCGCCAGCCAGGCACAGCCGAAAAGTGCCAAGTCCGAACTGCGTCAGCCGGGGCGGCAAAAAACCGCGTCAGCCGGGGCGGCGCAAAAAACCGCGTCTGCCGGGGCGGCACGAAACCGCGTCAGCCGGGGCGGCGCGAAAACTGCGTCAGCCGGGGCGAGCCCGGGTGCGGCACCACCGGGAAAACTGTGGCAAACAGACATGGCGATCGAGTGAGTGGGCCGCCAGCCAGGCTCAGCCAAAAAGTGCCAAGTCCGAACTGCGTCAGCCGGGGCGGCGCAAAAAACCGCGTCTGCCGGGGCGGCGCGAAAACCGCGTCTGCCGGGGCGGCGCGAAAACTGCGTCAGCCGGGGCGAAAGAAAAAAAAAACGCGTCTGCCGGGGCGGCAAAAAACCGCGTCTGCCGGGGCGGCACGAAACCGCGTCAGCCGGGGCGGCGCGAAAACCGCGTCTGCCGGG
>NW_027464779.1:182500-185000 GCF_043290135.1 Rhipicephalus microplus
GTTCTGGAAGTTTATATTTTTTCACTGTTTGGATTTGGTTATCTTTGTTTAGTATTATAAATGCCGCTCCTGTTTCTTTTTCTTTCTTTGATCCGTCTGTGTATATTTTGAAGTCTGCTTCTTCCTCTGTTGTTCCAAAGGGTATGCTAACTTTATTTGCTGGATGATCTTGCCATTGGTCGTGTTTCTTCATTATTTCGTTTTCGGTGTATACTTTCTGTTGCCATGTGAAGTTCTTTCCTTTCTTAAGTATGCAGTGTAATTCGTTTTCTTTTTCGATTGTCAAATGGAGAGGTGGAATGTTTGCTAATATGTTGAGTGAAAGATTTGATGTTGTTTTGAATGATTTAGTTATTAATAATAAAGGTAATCTTTGGATTGATTTCAGTTTTTTAATAAAAATGGTTTTTCGGCTATACCATGCTGGGGAGGCGTATGTAACCATTCGTTCTATACCCCTTTTATATATTAACTGTAGTGTGTTTCTATTTGTATGTTTGTCGTCTTTTATTGTACGACTTAAATTATACGTGACTTCGTCTACTTTTCTTTTTAAGTATTTTAGATGTGGGAGGAATGTTAGTTTTGTGTCCAAGACCACCCCTAGAATTTTCATTTCGTTAACCATTTTGATTTTATCCTGTCCGATTTTTATTTGGGGTTGATGGCTAATGTACTGCTTTCCGATTATCATATATTCCGATTTTTCCTTATTCAGGGTTATTCCTTTTTGATGTGCCCACTGATTTATTAGTGTTAGTGCCTTCGTAGCTTTTTCCTCCACCTCTTTTCTTGAGCGGAACTTTATGTGTAACACCACGTCGTCCGCAAAGGCTTGGATGTGTACTCCTTCTTGAAGCTGAGTTTCTAATAGGTCGCCTATTGTTATATTCCAACAGAGTGGGCTTAAAGGTGACCCCTGTGGGGAACCTGAAGTTAGTGTTTTCTTAATTTTTACTCCATCTGTTTCATAGATTATTTTCCTGTTCCGTAGAATATTGTCCGCCAGTTTTATTAGGTTGTTGGGACACTTATATTCTTCTAATTTCTGAATAACTACTTCGGGTTTTATAGAATTGAATGCGTTTTTAATATCTAGTGCTATTAGCATGCTGTTTAGCTTATCAATTTTCGCTTGGTTTATTCGTTTGATTATTTCTTCCAATGCCGTGGTTGTTGATGTCCCATGGGTAAATCCAAATTGTTTTTTGTTAAAATGGTGATTTTTAAACAAGAAATAATAGATTCTATCTTTTATGAGCTTTTCTAATATTTTTCCCAAAATCGAGTTAATAGCTATTGGGCGATATTTGTTTTCCTCGGATTTGTCCTCTCCGTTCCCTTTTGGAATCAATATAATTTTAGATTCTTTCCATCTTTGAGGAAAATGTCCGTGCTTTAAGCATGCATTAAAAAGATTGACAAAGAAAGTCTTATGCCTTTCATACATCACTTGTATGAGGTTAGTTTTTAGGTTGTCTGGTCCGGGGGTTACATCTTTCCTCAGATTTTTTACTATCTGCGTTACTTCAATCTCTGTAAATGGGAGGTCATCACTGGGTAAATTTCTTTCTCTCATTTCTGCTCCCGATGTCCAATTTCCTCCCTGTTTGTTATTGTTTATTGTGTCGTTGCTTGATTGTATTTGACTGTGTCCTGGCTCGTCATTTTCCATGCAGTTAGGGTATAAATTTCCTAGAATGTGTTCTATTGTTTCCTGAAGAGTCTTTGTGACTTCTCCATTTTCTTTTGTGATGCTTCTAAACATAACCTTGGTTTTCATCTTATTTCGTGCAATTTTATACGGTAGGATGAATGGATTTTTCGTAGCCTTAGTACATAGAGTTTTCCAACTGTTGTTTTTAGCCTGTTCTATCATGTTGTTATACGTGTCATGTTCTTTATAGTATTCCTTTTTGTATTGTTCTCTGATATCCCCTTTCGCCTTTTGATACCTCCTTCGTAGTGCTCTGACTCTCTTCCTTTCAATTTCTAGGTCTCTTGACCACCAAGTATTCGGTTTTTGTTTAGAAGGTTTTTTCTTTTTACTGAATTCCTTCTTAAGTTTCTCGATTTTCTCGTGTAGCGTATTCACTATTTCTTCAATACTTTCCTTCGTGTTTATTTTCCCCTGGACTTCCTCAAACCAGGGATCAATTTGCAACTTTTCCATGACTTTTGTTTGCCCTTTTAACGTTAGGCCATATTCCTCTGGAAGTTCTTCATTTTTAATAACAACTTTAATGTATCTGTGATCGCTGTGATTATAGGTTTTAAGTACTTCCCAGCTTTTAATATCCTGGTTTAGGTTTGCGTCACATATGGTGAGGTCAATCCAACCCCTCGCCCTACTTGTTTTAAATGTCGGAGGTGATTCTTTGGCATTTAATAATGTCAGGTTGTGTAATACTGTGAATTCTAATACTTTTTCACCTTTCTCATCCGTCTCCGTGCTTCCCCAAATTTGATGTTTTGAGTTGAAGTCACCCATTATTATCGT
>NW_027464779.1:190000-200000 GCF_043290135.1 Rhipicephalus microplus
TGGCAACGTCGACGCTCCCCTAACCGCGATCTCGCACCGTGTTTCGTGTGGCGAATTCAAAAGCCGGCCGGCGCTGCTGCAACCATTACGGTCGGTACGCATACGCCGCGGAGGGCGGGACGGTCATCGGAGCGTGCGGTTCCTCCATCGAGTACTGCGCACCTCGGCCGTCGCATCGCCGTGCCATGACCGGCCGCGCGTCAACGCGAACCGGTGCCAGCGAGATCCCTCGCCTGCAAGAACCGACCGGCAGCCTCCGTCACCCGAGGACGCGGAGGCGCTTGCCGCGGACGGCGGGACGGTATGCACTGGTGCACAGCGGACCCGTCACATCGCCAGTTCCTTGACCGACCGCCGACGCTTGTGCCGTTCCTCTCGTACTTGGCAGTCGCCGCGCGATTGTCGGGTCTCGTTCTTGCACGCTCGAACGGTCGGGAGGGCACTCGGCTGGCGTTTCGGGAACGCGCAGCCTCGCCTTCTACCGACGTAACCACGACTCGCCGTTCGCGCTCCGCCGCTCCTGTTTACAGTACTAGGCGGTCCCGCAGCGGTCGGGTCGCGCATTTCGAGCGCTTCGAGCCACGGTGCAGTGGCGGGTCGAAAGCCGACCTATGAGTGCGTTGCGCCGTTTGTACCCGCGTCCGCCACCTGGCCGACCGTCCAAGGTCGCGGTGTTGGCGTCCGCTGGGCGCAACAATTTGTCACGGGGTGCCGCTCCACATTCAGGCAGCCCCGTGGGGAAAAGCCGACCCCGCGTCCAAACGGGGTCAGCGGCAGAAAGTGTCGGGCGCAGACGCAGCTGAGGCGCTCACCCTTCACAATCCGTTAATGATCCTTCCGCAGGTTCACCTACGGAAACCTTGTTACGACTTTTACTTCCTCTAAATGATCAAGTTTGGTCATCTTTCCAACAGACCGGCGCAACCGAAAGGCCGCGCCGGACATCGGTCCGAAGACCTCACTAAATCATTCAATCGGTAGTAGCGACGGGCGGTGTGTACAAAGGGCAGGGACGTAATCAACGCGAGCTTATGACTCGCGCTTACTGGGAATTCCTCGTTCAAGGGGAACAATTGCAAGCCCCTATCCCAATCACGAAAGAAGTTCCACGGGTTACCCAGTCTTTTCAGACAGGGATAAAGACACGCTGCTTCCTTCAGTGTAGCGCGCGTGCGGCCCCGGACATCTAAGGGCATCACAGACCTGTTATTGCTCTGTTTCGTGCGGCTAGGAGCCGCTTGTCCCTCTAAGAAGGTTGTAAGGTGCTGGGAACCCCGCACCTATTTAATAGGCTAGAGTCTCGTTCGTTATCGGAATTAACCAGACAAATCGCTCCACCAACTAAGAACGGCCATGCACCACCATCCACCGAATCAAGAAAGAGCTCTCAATCTGTCAATCCTCCCAGTGTCCGGGCCGGGTAAGTTTTCCCGTGTTGAGTCAAATTAAGCCGCAGGCTCCACTCCTGGTGGTGCCCTTCCGTCAATTCCTTTAAGTTTCAGCTTTGCAACCATACTTCCCCCGGAACCCAAATACTTTGGTTTCCCGGAAGCTGCCCGCCGAGTCATTTGAGTAACTCAGGCGGATCGCTGGTTGGCATCGTTTATGGTCAGAACTAGGGCGGTATCTGATCGCCTTCGAACCTCTGACTTTCGTTCTTGATCAATGAAAACATTCTTGGCAAATGCTTTCGCAGTAGTTCGTCTTGCGACGGTCCAAGAATTTCACCTCTAGCGCCGCAATACGAATGCCCCCGTCCGTCCCTTTTAATCATTACCTCGTATTCCAAAAACCAACAGAACAGAAACGAGGTCTTGTTCTATTATTCCATGCAAGTTTATTCAGGCGACTCGCCTGCGTTGAGCACTCTAATTTTTTCAAAGTAAAAGCACCGGCCATCTCGAGGCACACAATGAAGTGCACCAAGAAAGAACCGGCATGATGTTCAGTCCGAGCCGTCGCATCGGGTAGATGCACTACTCGTCTGGAACTGAGATCCAACTACGAGCTTTTTAACCGCAGCAGCTTTAGTATACGCTATTGGAGCTGGAATTACCGCGGCTGCTGGCACCAGACTTGCCCTCCAATTGATCCTCGTTAAAGGATTTAGAGTGTACTCATTTCAATTACGGGGCCTCAAAAGAGTCCCGTATTGTTATTTTTCGTCACTACCTCCCCGTGCCGGGAGTGGGTAATTTGCGCGCCTGCTGCCTTCCTTGGATGTGGTAGCCGTTTCTCAGGCTCCCTCTCCGGAATCGAACCCTGATTCTCCGTTACCCGTAACAACCATGGTAAGCAAGTAACCTACCATCGAAAGTTGATAAGGCAGACACTTGAAAGAAACGTCGCCGGCTCGTGGCCATGCGATCAGCACAAAGTTATCCAGAGTCACCACACAATACGGGCCGAAACCCGATCGATCTTGGTCTAATAAAAGCACCCGTTACCCAAAGGGCTCCAGGCTCACTGCATGTATTAGCTCTAGAATTGCCACAGTTATCCAAGTAGGAAGAAACGATCTAAGGAACCATAACTGATTTAATGAGCCATTCGCGGTTTCGCCTTATTTCGGCATGTACTTAGACATGCATGGCTTAATCTTTGAGACAAGCATATGATTACTGGCAGGATCAACCAGGTAATCGTTCGACTGCGCGTCCGTCCTCGCCCTCGGCGGGCCGGACGCAGTCTGTGTGCGGCGGAGGCCACCTTCAGGCGCCCCAACACGCTTATTTTGCACTCCGAGATGACGGCGTTCGAGCTCGCTACGGCACAACCTTCCCGAAAGACGAGTGGGAGCCGTGCGGCAAGAAGCACGTTCATGCTCGCTCTTTTTCGTTGCATCGACTCGGTCGCGCCGTGCGGGTTGCCCAAGCCCGCTGCACTGTCGGTGGACCGGCCGGAACTAGCAACGGAGCCGAGACTGCAAAGCCGCCAGACGACGGGTCACGCCCGCGTCTTCGGCGCTTTCGCATCTGAATCGCCCGAGGACGACACGGAACACACCTCGATATCGTGGTAAAACGGCACCGTCCGACAACCAGCCCCTAACGCATCAAGCGGATGAGGCTGCAGACGACTGCCGTGGATTCCCCTGGAGCAGACCCGAGGACACGCTTGACGAGGCCGAAGCCCGCCGCATATCAGACACCCGGTCGCTTTCGCGTACGCCGCTCACGAGAACCCCCACATAATAGCAGCGATAAGTACCCAGACCTCCTTGGGCCCTAATACGAGCGTACTCGAGAAAATTTCACCGCGGGTGTGCCCCGAAACGTGTGGCATGTTGAGCGTGCCACAAGTCTACGTCGCTCTCAAACCCGCCGAGGTCGTAGAATTTGCGACCCTACTCACGAAATTCCCACCGAGGATACGGCCGCAAACGTACCGCACCTTGGGTAGGCCACGAGTTTGTGCAACACTACGCTGACGGCACAGCACCGAGGTCGTGCGCGCACGCACGGGAAAATTCCGCCGCGGTTTCTGCCGAAAACGTGAGGCACCACGACTCTCCGCAAGTTCGCGTCGACTGCGAAAGACCGAAGTCGTGAACGACGTGTCCGCTACTCGCCGCCGACACGCTGGACACCAAACGTACAACGACTCGACGGCGTCGTAGAGGCCCACGACGCGGTTTTCCTTAACGACGTCTCGGCGTGGCACCGACAGGTTAGAACGGCCGACCAACGTTCCCTGTCCGCCGTTCGGCTCAGTCGAAGGGCTCGGCGACTTCGGCAACGCTGCGAAGCCGCACGGTGACGCACGCCATGTCCCCATTTTTTTTTTTCTTTCTGCGTCTGCCGGGGTGCCCCTATAATAGCAGCGATAAGCACCCAGACCGCCGTGGGTCGCTCGCCCCGGCTGACGTGGTTTTTCGTACTCCTGCGGCGGTCGCCGTCAAGCACGTCCAAATACGCTACTTTCGTGGGCGCATTCACGCTCTTTCGCTTCGCCGGAGTGCCAGCACTCACTCTGCCAAAAACGGCGAACATCCGAGCGGCGGTTCCCACTTTTGCGTCGGCGTCGCAAACCCCGCCCCGGCAGACGAGGTTTGCCGTACTCGTGCGACGGTGGCCGGCGGGCACGTCGAAAGACGCCGATATCGTGCGCGAATTGGCGCACCTTGGCTTCACCGGAGTGCCGCCACTGACTCCTCCAAAAACGGCGAAGATCCGAGCGGCGCTTCCCACTTTCGCATCGGCGTCCCGAACTCCGCCCCGGCTGACGCGGTTTACCGTACTCGTGCGACGGTCGCCGGCGAGCACGTGGAAAGACGCCGATATCGTGCCCGAATCGGCTCCGTTCGGCTTCGCCGGAGTGCCAGCACTGGCTCGGCGAAAGACGACGAACATCCGAGCGACGGTTCTCACTATTGCGTACGCGTCGCAAACCCCGCCCCGGCAGACGCACTTTGCCGTACTCGTGCGACGGTCGCCGGCGAGCACGTAGAAAGACGCCGATATCGTGCCGGAATCGGCCCCGTTTGGCTTCGCCGGAGTGCCAGCACTCACTCGGCCACAAACGGCGAACATCCGAGCGGCGGTTCCCACTTAGCCGTCGGCGTCCCGAACTCCGCCCCGGCAGACGCGGTTGCCGAGCTCGTGCGACTAGCGACCGCGAAGCCGTCTCGCGACGCCGCTTTCGTGCGCGGCTCCCACTGCGACCTGGGTCACCCGAGGTCGACGAGCAAAAAAGAATGTCGAAAAAAATTTTTTTTTTTTTTGCGTCTGCCGGGGTGCCCCTATAATAGCAGCGATAAGCACCCAGACCGCCATGGGTCGCTCGCCCCGGCTGACGTGGTTTTTCGTTTTCCTGCGGTGGTCGTCGTCAAGCACGTCCAAACACGCCACTTTCGTGGGCGCATTCGCGCTCTTTCGCTTCGCCGGAGTGCCAGCACTCACTCTGCCAAAAACGGCGAACATCCGAGCGGCGGTTCCCACTTTTGCGTCGGCGTCGCAAACCCCGCCCCGGCAGACGAGGTTTGCCGTACTCGTGCGACGGTGGCCGGCGGGCACGTCGAAAGACGCCGATATCGTGCGCGAATTGGCGCACCTTGGCTTCACCGGAGTGCCGCCACTGACTCCTCCAAAAACGGCGAAGATCCGAGCGGCGCTTCCCACTTTCGCATCGGCGTCCCGAACTCCGCCCCGGCTGACGCGGTTTACCGTACTCGTGCGACGGTCGCCGGCGAGCACGTGGAAAGACGCCGATATCGTGCCCGAATCGGCTCCGTTCGGCTTCGCCGGATTGCCAGCACTGGCTCGGCGAAAGACGACGAACATCCGAGCGACGGTTCTCACTATTGCGTACGCGTCGCAAACCCCGCCCCGGCAGACGCACTTTGCCGTACTCGTGCGACGGTCGCCGGCGAGCACGTAGAAAGACGCCGATATCGTGCCGGAATCGGCCCCGTTTGGCTTCGCCGGAGTGCCAGCACTCACTCGGCCACAAACGGCGAACATCCGAGCGGCGGTTCCCACTTAGCCGTCGGCGTCCCGAACTCCGCCCCGGCAGACGCGGTTGCCGAGCTCGTGCGACTAGCGACCGCGAAGCCGTCTCGCGACGCCGCTTTCGTGCGCGGCTCCCACTGCGACCTGGGTCACCCGAGGTCGACGAGCAAAAAAGAATGTCGAAAAAAATTTTTTTTTTTTTTTTGCGTCTGCCGGGGTGCCCCTATAATAGCAGCGATAAGCACCCAGACCGCCATGGGTCGCTCGCCCCGGCTGACGTGGTTTTTCGTTTTCCTGCGGTGGTCGTCGTCAAGCACGTCCAAACACGCCACTTTCGTGGGCGCATTCGCGCTCTTTCGCTTCGCCGGAGTGCCAGCACTCACTCTGCCAAAAACGGCGAACATCCTAGTGGCGGTTCCCACTTTTGCGTCGGCGTCGCCAACCCCGCCCCGGCATACGCGGTTTGCCGTACTCGTGCGGCGGTGGCCGGCGGGCACGTCGAAAGACACCGATATCGTGCGCGAGTCGATGCTTCTTGGTCTCGCAGGAGGGCCGCCACTCACTCCTGCAAAAACGGCGAAGATCCGAGCGGCGCTTCCCACTTTTTCGTCGGCGTCGCAAACCTCGCCCCGGCAGACGCGCTTTGCCGTACTCGTGCGACGGTCGCCGGCGAGCACGTCGAAATACGCCGATATCGTGCCCGAATCGGCCCCGTTTCGCTTCGCCGGAGTGCCAGCACTCGCTCGGCCAAAGACGACGAACATCCGAGCGACGGTTCCCACTATTGCGTACGCGTCGCGAACCCCGCCCCGGCAGACGCGGTTTGCCGTACTCGTGCGGCGGTGGCCGGCGGGCACGTCGAAAGACGCCGATATCGTGCACGAATTGGCGCTCCTTGGCTTCACCGGAGTGCCAGCACTCACTCGGCCAAAAACGGCGAACATCCGAGCAGCGGTACCCACTTAGCCGTCGGCATCCCGAACTCCGCGCCGGCTGACGCGGTTGCCGAGCTCGTGCGACTAGCGACCGCGAACGCGTCTCGCGACGCCGCTTTCGTGCGCGGCTCCCATTGCGACCTGGGTTACCCGAGCTCGACCAGCAAAAAAGAAGGTCGAAAATTTTTTTTTTTTTTTCTGCGTCTGCCGGGGTGCCCCTATAATAGCAGCGATAAGCACCCAGACCGCCGTGTGTCGCTCGCCCCGGCTGACGTGGTTTTTCGTACTCCTGCAGCGGTCGCCGTCACGCACGTCCAAATACGCCACTTTCGTGGGCGCATTCGCGCTCTTTCGCGTCGCCGGAGTGCCAGCACTCACTCTGCCAAAAACGGCCAACATCCGAGCGGCGGTTCCCACTTTTGCGTCGGCGTCGTAAACCCCGCCCCGGCAGACGCGGTTTGCCCTACTCGTGCGACGGTCGCCGGCGAGCGCGTCGAAAGACGCCGATATCGTGCGCTAATTGGCGCTCCCTGGCTTCTCCGGAGTGCCGCCACTCACTCCTCCAAAAACGGCGAAGATCCGAGCGGCGTTCTCCACTTTCGCATCGGCGTCCCGAACTCCGCCCGGGCTGACGCGGTTTACCGTACTCGTGCGACGGTCGCCGGCGGGCACGTCGAAAGACGCCGATATCGTGCCGTAATCGGCCCCGTTTGGCTTCGCCCGTGTGCCAGCACTCACTCGGCCAAAAACGGCGAACATCCGAGCAGCGTTTCCCACTTTCGCATCGGCGTCCCGAAGCCCGCCCCGGCAGACGCGGTTTGCCCTACTCGAGCGACGGTCGCCGGCGATCACGTCGAAAGGCGCCGAATTCGTGCACGAATCGATGCTTCTTGGTCTCGCAGGAGGGCCGCCACTCACTCCTGCAAAAACGGCGAAGATCCGAGTTGCGCTTCCCACTTTTTCGTCGGCGTCCCGAACTACGCCCCGGCTGACGCGGTTTACCGTACTCGTGCG
This sequence comes from Rhipicephalus microplus, assembly GCF_043290135.1. Lineage (NCBI taxonomy): Eukaryota > Metazoa > Arthropoda > Arachnida > Ixodida > Ixodidae > Rhipicephalus > Rhipicephalus microplus. The sequence goes on from NW_027464779.1 coordinate 197,400, forward strand.
ACGGTCGCCGGCGGGCACTTCAAAATACGCCGATTTCGTGGGCGCATTCACGCTGTTTCGCTTCCCCGGAGTGCCAACACTCACTCTGCCGAAAGCGGCGATCATCCGAGCGGCGGTTCCCACTTTTGCGTCGGCTTCGCAAACGGCGCCCCGGCAGACGCGCTCGTGCGACGTACTCGTGCGACGGTCGCCGGCGAGCACGTCGAAAGACGCCGATATCGTGCTCGAATCGACCCCGTTTCGCTTCGCCGGAGTGCTGCCAGTCACGGCGCAGAAAACGGCGAACAAGTGTTTTTTTTTTTTTTTTTCCTAGAATTTGTGTTATAGAAGGCACATTTGATATCGGACGATAATTTTCAACTTTATCACGCGCACCGATTTTCGTGTAGAGGTTTGCAAGTTTATGGGAATTTCTCCACTTGGAATAATGCGATTTAGTAGTACTACGAGAACTTCATGGATGTACTCAAGGGTACGGGGCAAGTCAGTTACGTCAACACCTGCAGATTTTTTACACTTCAAACTGAAAATTGTTGGTTGTGAGTCCTCGTGTGATATTAAAGGCCGATTCGCTAACACATAGAACAAAGAAAGAAAGGAAGAAAAAACGCCCGCGCTCGCTCAAGAAACCTGGGTTCGCAACAAGTGGCAACAACAAGCAACCGAGCGAGTGCGCCAAAACCCGTGGCGGCCGAACAAACGCGAAGTCCCAACCGCGTCAGCCGGGGCGGCACGGGACAGGAAAAATCACTTCAGCCGGGGCGGCGGGGCACCGAATAAACCTCGTCACCTCGTCGCAGGATAAAAGAGGAAACAAAAAGTCTAAACAGCGTCTGCTGGAGCGAATGCGTAATAAAACAACAACAACAACAAAAAAAAAAAACACCCGCGCTCAAGAAGTCTGCAATCACCACAAAAGGCGACTGTGACCGAGCAGCGTCAGCCGGGGCCGTGCGGAAACGGAAAAACCGCGACTACCGGGGCGTCGAGGCACCGAAAAATCCACTTCAGCCGCGGCGAAAAAAAAAAACAAAAAGAAAGACGGAGGGGGGGGGGGGGAACCACGTCTGCCGGGGCGAAGGAAAAAAAAAAAACGCGTCTGCCGGGGCGAGCCCGGGTGCGGCACCACCGGGAAAACTGTGGCAAACAGACATGGCGATCGAGTGAGTGGGCCGCCAGCCAGGCTCAGCCAAAAAGTGCAAAGTCCGAACTGCGTCAGCCGGGGCGGCAAAAACCACGTCAGCCGGGGCGGCGCAAAAAACCGCGTCTGCCGGGGCGGCACGAAACCGCGTCAGCCGGGGCGGCGCGAAAACTGCGTCAGCCGGGGCGAAAGAAAAAAAAAAAAAAAACGCGTCTGCCGGGGCGAGCCCGGGTGCGGCACCACCGGGAAAACTGTGGCAAACAGACATGGCGATCGAGTGAGTGGGCCGCCAGCCAGGCACAGCCGAAAAGTGCAAAGTCCGAACCGTGTCAGCCGGGGCGGCAAAAAACCGCGTCAGCCGGGGCGGCGCAAAAAACCGCGTCTGCCGGGGCGGCACGAAACCGCGTCTGCCGGGGCGGCGCGAAAACTGCGTCAGCCGGGGCGAGCCCGGGTGCGGCACCACCGGGAAAACTGTGGCAAACAGACATGGCGATCGAGTGAGTGGGCCGCCAGCCAGGCTCAGCCAAAAAGTGCCAAGTCCGAACTGCGTCAGCCGGGGCGGCAAAAAACCGCGTCAGCCGGGGCGGCGCAAAAAACCGCGTCTGCCGGGGCGGCGCGAAAACCGCGTCTGCCGGGGCGGCGCGAAAACTGCGTCAGCCGGGGCGAAAGAAAAAAAAAAACGCGTCTGCCGGGGCGAGCCCGGGTGCGGCACCACCGGGAAAACTGTGGCAAACAGACATGGCGATCGAGTGAGTGGGCCGCCAGCAAGGCTCAGCCAAAAAGTGCTAAGTCCGAACTGCGTCAGCTGGGGCGGCAAAAAACCGCGTCTGCCGGGGCGGCACGAAACCGCGTCAGCCGGGGCGGCGCGAAAACCGCGTCTGCCGGGGCGGCACGAAACCGCGTCAGCCGGGGCGGCGCGAAAACTGCGTCAGCCGGGGCGAGCCCGGGTGCGGCACCACCGGGAAAACTGTGGCAAACAGACATGGCGATCGAGTGAGTGGGCCGCCAGCCAGGCACAGCCGAAAAGTGCTAAGTCCGAACTGCGTCAGCCGGGGCGGCAAAAACCGCGTCAGCCGGGGCGGCGCGAAAACCGCGTCTGCCGGGGCGGCACGAAACCGCGTCAGCCGGGGCGGCGCGAAAACTGCGTCAGCCGGGGCGAGCCCGGGTGCGGCACCACCGGGAAAACTGTGGCTAACAGACATGGCGATCGAGTGAGTGGGCCACCAGCCAGGCTCAGCCAAAAAGTGCTAAGTCCGAACTGCGTCAGCCGGGGCGGCAAAAACCGCGTCAGCCGGGGCGGCGCAAAAAACCGCGTCTGCCGGGGCGGCACGAAACCGCGTCAGCCGGGGCGGCGCGAAAACTGCGTCAGCCGGGGCGAAAGAAAAAAAAAAAACGCGTCTGCCGGGGCGAGCCCGGGTGCGGCACCACCGGGAAAACTGTGGCAAACAGACATGGCGATC
>NW_027464779.1:205000-210000 GCF_043290135.1 Rhipicephalus microplus
GTGTAGTAATTAGTTGGAAAATGTGGCGGAATGAAATTTGTATTTCTTATCCATGTAAATGTGTAGCTATGCTTGCCTTCTTTCTTCCATAATTCATTCCACTCGTCGTTTAACTTTTTCTTTAATTCTTTTGCTATAACTGTTTTCGTTATGGGAACAAATATTTCCTCTCCGTCTTTGCTCGCTTCTTTTGCGCATTCGTCAGCTAATGTGTTCCCTATATTCCCACTGTGTGCTTTTACGTAGGTCAGTTTAATATCTTTACTTTGTGTTTGGCTTAAGGTTTTCCTGATGTTACAAATAATTGGATTTAGGTTATCTGGATTTTTTATTGCCAGAAGTGCAGATTGGCTGTCTGTAAAAAGCTGGTATTTAACGAAAGCTTGTAGAGGCCAGATATGTTCTATTGCTTTCTGGATTGCAATGATCTCAGCCTCGTAATTACTGCTGTGTTCTGGAAGTTTATATTTTTTCACTGTTTGGATTTGGTTATCTTTGTTTAGTATTATAAATGCCGCTCCTGTTTCTTTTTCTTTCTTTGATCCGTCTGTGTATATTTTGAAGTCTGCTTCTTCCTCTGTTGTTCCAAAGGGTATGCTAACTTTATTTGCTGGATGATCTTGCCATTGGTCGTGTTTCTTCATTATTTCGTTTTCGGTGTATACTTTCTGTTGCCATGTGAAGTTCTTTCCTTTCTTAAGTATGTAGTGTAATTCGTTTTCTTTTTCGATTGTCAAATGGAGAGGTGGAATGTTTGCTAATATGTTGAGTGAAAGATTTGATGTTGTTTTGAATGATTTAGTTATTAATAATAAAGGTAATCTTTGGATTGATTTCAGTTTTTTAATAAAAATGGTTTTTCGGCTATACCATGCTGGGGAGGCGTATGTAACCATTCGTTCTATACCCCTTTTATATATTAACTGTAGTGTGTTTCTATTTGTATGTTTGTCGTCTTTTATTGTACGACTTAAATTATACGTGACTTCGTCTACTTTTCTTTTTAAGTATTTTAGATGTGGGAGGAATGTTAGTTTTGTGTCCAAGACCACCCCTAGGATTTTCATTTCGTTAACCATTTTGATTTTATCCTGTCCGATTTTTATTTGGGGTTGATGGCTAATGTACTGCTTTCCGATTATCATATATTCCGATTTTTCCTTATTCAGGGTTATTCCTTTTTGATGTGCCCACTGATTTATTAGTGTTAGTGCCTTCGTAGCTTTTTCCTCCACCTCTTTTCTTGAGCGGAACTTTATGTGTAACACCACGTCGTCCGCAAAGGCTTGGATGTGTACTCCTTCTTGAAGCTGAGTTTCTAATAGGTCGCCTATTGTTATATTCCAACAGAGTGGGCTTAAAGGTGACCCCTGTGGGGAACCTGAAGTTAGTGTTTTCTTAATTTTTACTCCATCTGTTTCATAGATTATTTTCCTGTTCCGTAGAATATTGTCCGCTAGTTTTATTAGGTTGTTGGGACACTTATATTCTTCTAATTTCTGAATAACTACTTCGGGTTTTATAGAATTGAATGCGTTTTTAATATCTAGTGCTATTAGCATGCTGTTTAGCTTATCAATTTTCGCTTGGTTTATTCGTTTGATTATTTCTTCCAATGCCGTGGTTGTTGATGTCCCATGGGTAAATCCAAATTGTTTTTTGTTAAAATGGTGATTTTTAAACAAGAAATAATAGATTCTATCTTTTATGAGCTTTTCTAATATTTTTCCCAAAATCGAGTTAATAGCTATTGGGCGATATTTGTTTTCCTCGGATTTGTCCTCTCCGTTCCCTTTTGGAATCAATATAATTTTAGATTCTTTCCATCTTTGAGGAAAATGTCCGTGCTTTAAGCATGCATTAAAAGATTGACAAAGAAAGTCTTATGCCTTTCATACATCACTTGTATGAGGTTAGTTTTTAGGTTGTCTGGTCCGGGGGTTACATCTTTCCTCAGATTTTTTACTATCTGCGTTACTTCAATCTCTGTAAATGGGAGGTCATCACTGGGTAAATTTCTTTCTCTCATTTCTGCTCCCGATGTCCAATTTCCTCCCTGTTTGTTATTGTTTATTGTGTCGTTGCTTGATTGTATTTGACTGTGTCCTGGCTCGTCATTTTCCATGCAGTTAGGGTATAAATTTCCTAGAATGTGTTCTATTGTTTCCTGAAGAGTCTTTGTGACTTCTCCATTTTCTTTTGTGATGCTTCTAAACATAACCTTGGTTTTCATCTTATTTCGTGCAATTTTATACGGTAGGATGAATGGATTTTTCGTAGCCTTAGTACATAGAGTTTTCCAACTGTTGTTTTTAGCCTGTTCTATCATGTTGTTATACGTGTCATGTTCTTTATAGTATTCCTTTTTGTATTGTTCTCTGATATCCCCTTTCGCCTTTTGATACCTCCTTCGTAGTGCTCTGACTCTCTTCCTTTCAATTTCTAGGTCTCTTGACCACCAAGTATTCGGTTTTTGTTTAGAAGGTTTTTTCTTTTTACTGAATTCCTTCTTAAGTTTCTCGATTTTCTCGTGTAGCGTATTCACTATTTCTTCAATACTTTCCTTCGTGTTTATTTTCCCCTGGACTTCCTCAAACCAGGGATCAATTCGCAACTTTTCCATGACTTTTGTTTGCCCTTTTAACGTTAGGCCATATTCCTCTGGAAGTTCTTCATTTTTAATAACAACTTTAATGTATCTGTGATCGCTGTGATTATAGGTTTTAAGTACTTCCCAGCTTTTAATATCCTGGTTTAGGTTTGCGTCACATATGGTGAGGTCAATCCAACCCCTCGCCCTACTTGTTTTAAATGTCGGAGGTGATTCTTTGGCATTTAATAATGTCAGGTTGTGTAATACTGTGAATTCTAATACTTTTTCACCTTTCTCATCCGTCTCCGTGCTTCCCCAAATTTGATGTTTTGAGTTGAAGTCACCCATTATTATCGTGTTAATGTCTATAAATTTCTGTAAAATGTTTCCTATTGCTGACATTGCCAGCTCGACGTTTTCATTCGGAGGACAGTAGCAGTTGATAATTACCAATTCTCTTTCACCTTTATTTATCTTGACTGCTATTAGTTTTTGTTCTATAATAATTGGGAAAGCGGTTATATTTTCTTTGTGTATTATGATGGCTGTCTTCGGGTCTTTGTTGTTGGCTATAACTTTATGCTTTAGCGGAAACCCTATGATTTTGTTGTTGAGCGAATATGGTTCTTGGAGTACAGATATGTCGAATTCTTCTTCTTGTTGAAAATTGTTTAGTGACTGATTTGCCTTAAATGCCCTGCCTAAATTTACCTGTATTATTTGTATTTCAGTGCTATTCGCCATTGTGCCTGTGTGTTGGGTACTCTTAGTTTAGTCTAGCTAGAATTTTGCCTTTCTCGGCCTGTACCTTTGTTATGTATACCGGGCATTCCCTGGACATCATAGAATGATCTGTCTCCGTGCGACCCTCAGTCTCGCAGATGTTGCAGTGCGATTCTGCTTCACATTCTCTTTGGTAGTGACCTCGTTGGCCACAGTTAATGCAGCGCTGGGGGCCATCGCAATCGGGAGCAATGTGGCCGTGCATGGCGCATCTTGTGCATCTGGGCCAAAAGATGTCGTCAAAGATCGGGCATCGTGACCAGCCGATGTTCAGTGCAGTTCGGCTTCCGATTGCTTTGTTTGCACTTCGATTTAGGGCAAGAATCACTGTCTTGCCTCTCTTGCCCGGCCATGTCTTCTTTATTGTTATGTCTTCTGGCGAGCACACCAAACGGTTTTGCCTGATGATTCGGGCTGGGAGATTGACCTCGTCAATTTCATCCTCGAGTCCAATTATTTTCTTATGGATCCTGTTCTCCTTTGGGAGCTTGGCTTCAACATTTCTCAGTTCTCTGTCCTTCTGAATGAACTGGAGAATCTTAGCTGAGTCTTCTTTTGACTTCGTCATCACGACAATTCCCTCTCTCCCTGGCCGAATTGTTGCTTCTTGGATTCCCAGGTCGAGGGGATCCACCCGCTGCCTCAGAAGCGATGCGACCTCTTTTTTCTCCATTGTTCCGGAAGATACCACCAGAGCATAGGTTGGTCGGCTCTCGGTTGCGGGAGTGTTGCTCTGTGTTGGCTCTTCCCTTTGTTCGAGTAGTTCTTCTTGTCTTCTTTTCTCCAATTCTTCGATCCTGCCTTTTTGGAACGCAATCTGTTGGGCCTGTTCCATTAACAGGTTTTTCAATTTAGCTTGTTCGGAGATTATCGCTTCAATCTGCTGGGCTACCGCCTCGTCGCCGCCCGTCAATGTAGAGATTTTAATGAGAGCCCTCATAGTGTTCTTGTCTGCTTTGGAAAGTCTAGACAAAACTGTACCCTTTTCTCCGCGGCTGGTTGGGAGTGACGATTGTGAATTTCTGTCTTCGTCCCAGTTGTCTAGCGCTCCTTCGTTAGCAGCCGTTTGTGTTTGAGGGTGGACCTCTCCTCCTTCAGCTTCTTCGGTTTCGGTTCCTCGGCTGCCTCCCTCTACCTGGTCATTCTCAGTTGGGCTCCACCAATCTGTTTCAAGAGAAGCTTTGGCGGGCATCGCTCCTTGTGGTTCTTCTTTCTTTGCCTTCTCTTCTTTGTTGGTCACTTGTTTTTGTTCCACCCTCTTGGTCTTCTTCTTCTGTATCTTGTCTGTCTTCGCCCCTTGCGTGGGGTCTGTAATTGCAGAGTCGTCATTGCTTCCTGTGTTTTTTAGGACCTTTGACGTAGGCCCCACTGCTGGGTTTGCCGTTTGTAGAGGTCCTCTTCCCTCCAGTCCTTGTTTCTGGGTTTCCGTTCTCATCCCCTTGGGTTTCAACATCTTCTCCTAATCTCCACGCTGTGTTCCAAGAGAAGGGTTTGTGCCTTCGAAGCCGTTGTTTGCCGTCTGGAAGAAAGTTACTCCTTTTTAACTTGTTCTGGTATCGCCAGAGATGTTCCTCAACCTTGGTAGTAGAGGTTGCCGGTTTTAGGTGTTCTTGGCAGCGTAGAG
>NW_027464779.1:215000-227500 GCF_043290135.1 Rhipicephalus microplus
CGAGTCGACGGCTCACGTTCCCTTGTGCGCCGAAGGCTCTCTTGATATGTGATCCGACCCTCAGACAGACGAAGCCAAGGGAAGACCCAAGGCCGCAATGTGCGTTCAAAGAATCAGTGCTCAGTGTGTCCTGCAATTCACACCAAGTCTCGCAGCTGGCTGCGTTCTTCATCGACCCGAGAACCGAGTGATCCACCGCTTAGAGTCGTGAAAAAGTGTTTGTTCAATTCCGTACAGTCAAAACCAAACGTTTCTGGCACTCGGCCAAACAGTGGCCAAGAAGGGCGCTTTTCAGCGCACGCTTGGACTCCAAAACTCTGCCGCGCCTTTTTCGGCTGCCGCAAATCGAGCAAACGGTGTGTTTCGGACGGCGTTTCGCTTCCGCTACTTGCGAGTGCTTTCGTGGTCCACCCCTCTATAAATACTCGGGAGGCGTCGAAGCCGGTTCTCCAAGCCGGACCCGTAGGTATCGTTGTGTGCTCGCTCTCATTGGCCCGCCTAACCAGAAAATGCCTGCGGTACACCCATTTGGATAAGAGTGCACGCAGATGCGGGCCTCGACGGCTACACATTTCCTCGGGCGGCCGCCTCCCGGCCTCCGTGGAGCGCGGGATGCACGGTCCCATCGACAAGCCTCTCCCGTTTTTACCGTGGCGTCGCGGTTCACCACGGCGGGCGGGTCGGTCTCCTCCGCATAAAAAGGGGGACCCCCGCTTTTTGTTCCACGAAATCGCACAAGCTTTTTTCGCATCCACGGTTTGCCACCGCACACCAAAATGCCGATCCGGCTGCCTACTTTAGCCAACAGGTGGAGCCAGGCGCGCCGTACTTGCGCGGCACTTCCCACGTCCACCGAAGTCGGTGCCAAGGACCACTTTCGGCGCCGGAGCCGCGTACGAGCCTACTCGAGGCGGAAGAACGAAGCCAGCAAGGGCCTGGCCGCAAGTGCGTTCAATTGTCGGGACGTCCAAGTCCCTCGTTCTTCCGTGCTTCCTCTTTCGGCAAGTCGTTGCGGCACCTTCCCAAAGCGCGCAGACCCGCTAATCGCGACGAGCGCGACGTGGCCGTGCCGCCTTTCCCTCGGCAGCAAGCAAAACGCCTGGCAACGTCGACGCTCCCCTAACCGCGATCTCGCACCGTGTTTCGTGTGGCGAATTCAAAAGCCGGCCGGCGCTGCTGCAACCATTACGGTCGGTACGCATACGCCGCGGAGGGCGGGACGGTCATCGGAGCGTGCGGTTCCTCCATCGAGTACTGCGCACCTCGGCCGTCGCATCGCCGTGCCATGACCGGCCGCGCGTCAACGCGAACCGGTGCCAGCGAGATCCCTCGCCTGCAAGAACCGACCGGCAGCCTCCGTCACCCGAGGACGCGGAGGCGCTTGCCGCGGACGGCGGGACGGTATGCACTGGTGCACAGCGGACCCGTCACATCGCCAGTTCCTTGACCGACCGCCGACGCTTGTGCCGTTCCTCTCGTACTTGGCAGTCGCCGCGCGATTGTCGGGTCTCGTTCTTGCACGCTCGAACGGTCGGGAGGGCACTCGGCTGGCGTTTCGGGAACGCGCAGCCTCGCCTTCTACCGACGTAACCACGACTCGCCGTTCGCGCTCCGCCGCTCCTGTTTACAGTACTAGGCGGTCCCGCAGCGGTCGGGTCGCGCATTTCGAGCGCTTCGAGCCACGGTGCAGTGGCGGGTCGAAAGCCGACCTATGAGTGCGTTGCGCCGTTTGTACCCGCGTCCGCCACCTGGCCGACCGTCCAAGGTCGCGGTGTTGGCGTCCGCTGGGCGCAACAATTTGTCACGGGGTGCCGCTCCACATTCAGGCAGCCCCGTGGGGAAAAGCCGACCCCGCGTCCAAACGGGGTCAGCGGCAGAAAGTGTCGGGCGCAGACGCAGCTGAGGCGCTCACCCTTCACAATCCGTTAATGATCCTTCCGCAGGTTCACCTACGGAAACCTTGTTACGACTTTTACTTCCTCTAAATGATCAAGTTTGGTCATCTTTCCAACAGACCGGCGCAACCGAAAGGCCGCGCCGGACATCGGTCCGAAGACCTCACTAAATCATTCAATCGGTAGTAGCGACGGGCGGTGTGTACAAAGGGCAGGGACGTAATCAACGCGAGCTTATGACTCGCGCTTACTGGGAATTCCTCGTTCAAGGGGAACAATTGCAAGCCCCTATCCCAATCACGAAAGAAGTTCCACGGGTTACCCAGTCTTTTCAGACAGGGATAAAGACACGCTGCTTCCTTCAGTGTAGCGCGCGTGCGGCCCCGGACATCTAAGGGCATCACAGACCTGTTATTGCTCTGTTTCGTGCGGCTAGGAGCCGCTTGTCCCTCTAAGAAGGTTGTAAGGTGCTGGGAACCCCGCACCTATTTAATAGGCTAGAGTCTCGTTCGTTATCGGAATTAACCAGACAAATCGCTCCACCAACTAAGAACGGCCATGCACCACCATCCACCGAATCAAGAAAGAGCTCTCAATCTGTCAATCCTCCCAGTGTCCGGGCCGGGTAAGTTTTCCCGTGTTGAGTCAAATTAAGCCGCAGGCTCCACTCCTGGTGGTGCCCTTCCGTCAATTCCTTTAAGTTTCAGCTTTGCAACCATACTTCCCCCGGAACCCAAATACTTTGGTTTCCCGGAAGCTGCCCGCCGAGTCATTTGAGTAACTCAGGCGGATCGCTGGTTGGCATCGTTTATGGTCAGAACTAGGGCGGTATCTGATCGCCTTCGAACCTCTGACTTTCGTTCTTGATCAATGAAAACATTCTTGGCAAATGCTTTCGCAGTAGTTCGTCTTGCGACGGTCCAAGAATTTCACCTCTAGCGCCGCAATACGAATGCCCCCGTCCGTCCCTCTTAATCATTACCTCGTATTCCAAAAACCAACAGAACAGAAACGAGGTCTTGTTCTATTATTCCATGCAAGTTTATTCAGGCGACTCGCCTGCGTTGAGCACTCTAATTTTTTCAAAGTAAAAGCACCGGCCATCTCGAGGCACACAATGAAGTGCACCAAGAAAGAACCGGCATGATGTTCAGTCCGAGCCGTCGCATCGGGTAGATGCACTACTCGTCTGGAACTGAGATCCAACTACGAGCTTTTTAACCGCAGCAGCTTTAGTATACGCTATTGGAGCTGGAATTACCGCGGCTGCTGGCACCAGACTTGCCCTCCAATTGATCCTCGTTAAAGGATTTAGAGTGTACTCATTTCAATTACGGGGCCTCAAAAGAGTCCCGTATTGTTATTTTTCGTCACTACCTCCCCGTGCCGGGAGTGGGTAATTTGCGCGCCTGCTGCCTTCCTTGGATGTGGTAGCCGTTTCTCAGGCTCCCTCTCCGGAATCGAACCCTGATTCTCCGTTACCCGTAACAACCATGGTAAGCAAGTAACCTACCATCGAAAGTTGATAAGGCAGACACTTGAAAGAAACGTCGCCGGCTCGTGGCCATGCGATCAGCACAAAGTTATCCAGAGTCACCACACAATACGGGCCGAAACCCGATCGATCTTGGTCTAATAAAAGCACCCGTTACCCAAAGGGCTCCAGGCTCACTGCATGTATTAGCTCTAGAATTGCCACAGTTATCCAAGTAGGAAGAAACGATCTAAGGAACCATAACTGATTTAATGAGCCATTCGCGGTTTCGCCTTATTTCGGCATGTACTTAGACATGCATGGCTTAATCTTTGAGACAAGCATATGATTACTGGCAGGATCAACCAGGTAATCGTTCGACTGCGCGTCCGTCCTCGCCCTCGGCGGGCCGGACGCAGTCTGTGTGCGGCGGAGGCCACCTTCAGGCGCCCCAACACGCTTATTTTGCACTCCGAGATGACGGCGTTCGAGCTCGCTACGGCACAACCTTCCCGAAAGACGAGTGGGAGCCGTGCGGCAAGAAGCACGTTCATGCTCGCTCTTTTTCGTTGCATCGACTCGGTCGCGCCGTGCGGGTTGCCCAAGCCCGCTGCACTGTCGGTGGACCGGCCGGAACTAGCAACGGAGCCGAGACTGCAAAGCCGCCAGACGACGGGTCACGCCCGCGTCTTCGGCGCTTTCGCATCTGAATCGCCCGAGGACGACACGGAACACACCTCGATATCGTGGTAAAACGGCACCGTCCGACAACCAGCCCCTAACGCATCAAGCGGATGAGGCTGCAGACGACTGCCGTGGATTCCCCTGGAGCAGACCCGAGGACACGCTTGACGAGGCCGAAGCCCGCCGCATATCAGACACCCGGTCGCTTTCGCGTACGCCGCTCACGAGAACCCCCACATAATAGCAGCGATAAGTACCCAGACCTCCTTGGGCCCTAATACGAGCGTACTCGAGAAAATTTCACCGCGGGTGTGCCCCGAAACGTGTGGCATGTTGAGCGTGCCACAAGTCTACGTCGCTCTCAAACCCGCCGAGGTCGTAGAATTTGCGACCCTACTCACGAAATTCCCACCGAGGATACGGCCGCAAACGTACCGCACCTTGGGTAGGCCACGAGTTTGTGCAACACTACGCTGACGGCACAGCACCGAGGTCGTGCGCGCACGCACGGGAAAATTCCGCCGCGGTTTCTGCCGAAAACGTGAGGCACCACGACTCTCCGCAAGTTCGCGTCGACTGCGAAAGACCGAAGTCGTGAACGACGTGTCCGCTACTCGCCGCCGACACGCTGGACACCAAACGTACAACGACTCGACGGCGTCGTAGAGGCCCACGACGCGGTTTTCCTTAACGACGTCTCGGCGTGGCACCGACAGGTTAGAACGGCCGACCAACGTTCCCTGTCCGCCGTTCGGCTCAGTCGAAGGGCTCGGCGACTTCGGCAACGCTGCGAAGCCGCACGGTGACGCACGCCATGTCCCCATTTTTTTTTTTCTTTCTGCGTCTGCCGGGGTGCCCCTATAATAGCAGCGATAAGCACCCAGACCGCCGTGGGTCGCTCGCCCCGGCTGACGTGGTTTTTCGTACTCCTGCGGCGGTCGCCGTCAAGCACGTCCAAATACGCTACTTTCGTGGGCGCATTCACGCTCTTTCGCTTCGCCGGAGTGCCAGCACTCACTCTGCCAAAAACGGCGAACATCCGAGCGGCGGTTCCCACTTTTGCGTCGGCGTCGCAAACCCCGCCCCGGCAGACGAGGTTTGCCGTACTCGTGCGACGGTGGCCGGCGGGCACGTCGAAAGACGCCGATATCGTGCGCGAATTGGCGCACCTTGGCTTCACCGGAGTGCCGCCACTGACTCCTCCAAAAACGGCGAAGATCCGAGCGGCGCTTCCCACTTTCGCATCGGCGTCCCGAACTCCGCCCCGGCTGACGCGGTTTACCGTACTCGTGCGACGGTCGCCGGCGAGCACGTGGAAAGACGCCGATATCGTGCCCGAATCGGCTCCGTTCGGCTTCGCCGGAGTGCCAGCACTGGCTCGGCGAAAGACGACGAACATCCGAGCGACGGTTCTCACTATTGCGTACGCGTCGCAAACCCCGCCCCGGCAGACGCACTTTGCCGTACTCGTGCGACGGTCGCCGGCGAGCACGTAGAAAGACGCCGATATCGTGCCGGAATCGGCCCCGTTTGGCTTCGCCGGAGTGCCAGCACTCACTCGGCCACAAACGGCGAACATCCGAGCGGCGGTTCCCACTTAGCCGTCGGCGTCCCGAACTCCGCCCCGGCAGACGCGGTTGCCGAGCTCGTGCGACTAGCGACCGCGAAGCCGTCTCGCGACGCCGCTTTCGTGCGCGGCTCCCACTGCGACCTGGGTCACCCGAGGTCGACGAGCAAAAAAGAATGTCGAAAAAAATTTTTTTTTTTTTTGCGTCTGCCGGGGTGCCCCTATAATAGCAGCGATAAGCACCCAGACCGCCATGGGTCGCTCGCCCCGGCTGACGTGGTTTTTCGTTTTCCTGCGGTGGTCGTCGTCAAGCACGTCCAAACACGCCACTTTCGTGGGCGCATTCGCGCTCTTTCGCTTCGCCGGAGTGCCAGCACTCACTCTGCCAAAAACGGCGAACATCCGAGCGGCGGTTCCCACTTTTGCGTCGGCGTCGCAAACCCCGCCCCGGCAGACGAGGTTTGCCGTACTCGTGCGACGGTGGCCGGCGGGCACGTCGAAAGACGCCGATATCGTGCGCGAATTGGCGCACCTTGGCTTCACCGGAGTGCCGCCACTGACTCCTCCAAAAACGGCGAAGATCCGAGCGGCGCTTCCCACTTTCGCATCGGCGTCCCGAACTCCGCCCCGGCTGACGCGGTTTACCGTACTCGTGCGACGGTCGCCGGCGAGCACGTGGAAAGACGCCGATATCGTGCCCGAATCGGCTCCGTTCGGCTTCGCCGGATTGCCAGCACTGGCTCGGCGAAAGACGACGAACATCCGAGCGACGGTTCTCACTATTGCGTACGCGTCGCAAACCCCGCCCCGGCAGACGCACTTTGCCGTACTCGTGCGACGGTCGCCGGCGAGCACGTAGAAAGACGCCGATATCGTGCCGGAATCGGCCCCGTTTGGCTTCGCCGGAGTGCCAGCACTCACTCGGCCACAAACGGCGAACATCCGAGCGGCGGTTCCCACTTAGCCGTCGGCGTCCCGAACTCCGCCCCGGCAGACGCGGTTGCCGAGCTCGTGCGACTAGCGACCGCGAAGCCGTCTCGCGACGCCGCTTTCGTGCGCGGCTCCCACTGCGACCTGGGTCACCCGAGGTCGACGAGCAAAAAAGAATGTCGAAAAAAATTTTTTTTTTTTTTTGCGTCTGCCGGGGTGCCCCTATAATAGCAGCGATAAGCACCCAGACCGCCATGGGTCGCTCGCCCCGGCTGACGTGGTTTTTCGTTTTCCTGCGGTGGTCGTCGTCAAGCACGTCCAAACACGCCACTTTCGTGGGCGCATTCGCGCTCTTTCGCTTCGCCGGAGTGCCAGCACTCACTCTGCCAAAAACGGCGAACATCCTAGTGGCGGTTCCCACTTTTGCGTCGGCGTCGCCAACCCCGCCCCGGCATACGCGGTTTGCCGTACTCGTGCGGCGGTGGCCGGCGGGCACGTCGAAAGACACCGATATCGTGCGCGAGTCGATGCTTCTTGGTCTCGCAGGAGGGCCGCCACTCACTCCTGCAAAAACGGCGAAGATCCGAGCGGCGCTTCCCACTTTTTCGTCGGCGTCGCAAACCTCGCCCCGGCAGACGCGCTTTGCCGTACTCGTGCGACGGTCGCCGGCGAGCACGTCGAAATACGCCGATATCGTGCCCGAATCGGCCCCGTTTCGCTTCGCCGGAGTGCCAGCACTCGCTCGGCCAAAGACGACGAACATCCGAGCGACGGTTCCCACTATTGCGTACGCGTCGCGAACCCCGCCCCGGCAGACGCGGTTTGCCGTACTCGTGCGGCGGTGGCCGGCGGGCACGTCGAAAGACGCCGATATCGTGCACGAATTGGCGCTCCTTGGCTTCACCGGAGTGCCAGCACTCACTCGGCCAAAAACGGCGAACATCCGAGCAGCGGTACCCACTTAGCCGTCGGCATCCCGAACTCCGCGCCGGCTGACGCGGTTGCCGAGCTCGTGCGACTAGCGACCGCGAACGCGTCTCGCGACGCCGCTTTCGTGCGCGGCTCCCATTGCGACCTGGGTTACCCGAGCTCGACCAGCAAAAAAGAAGGTCGAAAATTTTTTTTTTTTTTTCTGCGTCTGCCGGGGTGCCCCTATAATAGCAGCGATAAGCACCCAGACCGCCGTGTGTCGCTCGCCCCGGCTGACGTGGTTTTTCGTACTCCTGCAGCGGTCGCCGTCACGCACGTCCAAATACGCCACTTTCGTGGGCGCATTCGCGCTCTTTCGCGTCGCCGGAGTGCCAGCACTCACTCTGCCAAAAACGGCCAACATCCGAGCGGCGGTTCCCACTTTTGCGTCGGCGTCGTAAACCCCGCCCCGGCAGACGCGGTTTGCCCTACTCGTGCGACGGTCGCCGGCGAGCGCGTCGAAAGACGCCGATATCGTGCGCTAATTGGCGCTCCCTGGCTTCTCCGGAGTGCCGCCACTCACTCCTCCAAAAACGGCGAAGATCCGAGCGGCGTTCTCCACTTTCGCATCGGCGTCCCGAACTCCGCCCGGGCTGACGCGGTTTACCGTACTCGTGCGACGGTCGCCGGCGGGCACGTCGAAAGACGCCGATATCGTGCCGTAATCGGCCCCGTTTGGCTTCGCCCGTGTGCCAGCACTCACTCGGCCAAAAACGGCGAACATCCGAGCAGCGTTTCCCACTTTCGCATCGGCGTCCCGAAGCCCGCCCCGGCAGACGCGGTTTGCCCTACTCGAGCGACGGTCGCCGGCGATCACGTCGAAAGGCGCCGAATTCGTGCACGAATCGATGCTTCTTGGTCTCGCAGGAGGGCCGCCACTCACTCCTGCAAAAACGGCGAAGATCCGAGTTGCGCTTCCCACTTTTTCGTCGGCGTCCCGAACTACGCCCCGGCTGACGCGGTTTACCGTACTCGTGCGACGGTCGCCGGCGGGCACTTCAAAATACGCCGATTTCGTGGGCGCATTCACGCTGTTTCGCTTCCCCGGAGTGCCAACACTCACTCTGCCGAAAGCGGCGATCATCCGAGCGGCGGTTCCCACTTTTGCGTCGGCTTCGCAAACGGCGCCCCGGCAGACGCGCTCGTGCGACGTACTCGTGCGACGGTCGCCGGCGAGCACGTCGAAAGACGCCGATATCGTGCTCGAATCGACCCCGTTTCGCTTCGCCGGAGTGCTGCCAGTCACGGCGCAGAAAACGGCGAACAAGTGTTTTTTTTTTTTTTTTTCCTAGAATTTGTGTTATAGAAGGCACATTTGATATCGGACGATAATTTTCAACTTTATCACGCGCACCGATTTTCGTGTAGAGGTTTGCAAGTTTATGGGAATTTCTCCACTTGGAATAATGCGATTTAGTAGTACTACGAGAACTTCATGGATGTACTCAAGGGTACGGGGCAAGTCAGTTACGTCAACACCTGCAGATTTTTTACACTTCAAACTGAAAATTGTTGGTTGTGAGTCCTCGTGTGATATTAAAGGCCGATTCGCTAACACATAGAACAAAGAAAGAAAGGAAGAAAAAACGCCCGCGCTCGCTCAAGAAACCTGGGTTCGCAACAAGTGGCAACAACAAGCAACCGAGCGAGTGCGCCAAAACCCGTGGCGGCCGAACAAACGCGAAGTCCCAACCGCGTCAGCCGGGGCGGCACGGGACAGGAAAAATCACTTCAGCCGGGGCGGCGGGGCACCGAATAAACCTCGTCACCTCGTCGCAGGATAAAAGAGGAAACAAAAAGTCTAAACAGCGTCTGCTGGAGCGAATGCGTAATAAAACAACAACAACAACAAAAAAAAAAAACACCCGCGCTCAAGAAGTCTGCAATCACCACAAAAGGCGACTGTGACCGAGCAGCGTCAGCCGGGGCCGTGCGGAAACGGAAAAACCGCGACTACCGGGGCGTCGAGGCACCGAAAAATCCACTTCAGCCGCGGCGAAAAAAAAAAACAAAAAGAAAGACGGAGGGGGGGGGGGGAACCACGTCTGCCGGGGCGAAGGAAAAAAAAAAAACGCGTCTGCCGGGGCGAGCCCGGGTGCGGCACCACCGGGAAAACTGTGGCAAACAGACATGGCGATCGAGTGAGTGGGCCGCCAGCCAGGCTCAGCCAAAAAGTGCAAAGTCCGAACTGCGTCAGCCGGGGCGGCGCAAAAAACCGCGTCTGCCGGGGCGGCACGAAACCGCGTCAGCCGGGGCGGCGCGAAAACTGCGTCAGCCGGGGCGAAAGAAAAAAAAAAAAAAAACGCGTCTGCCGGGGCGAGCCCGGGTGCGGCACCACCGGGAAAACTGTGGCAAACAGACATGGCGATCGAGTGAGTGGGCCGCCAGCCAGGCACAGCCGAAAAGTGCAAAGTCCGAACCGTGTCAGCCGGGGCGGCAAAAAACCGCGTCAGCCGGGGCGGCGCAAAAAACCGCGTCTGCCGGGGCGGCACGAAACCGCGTCTGCCGGGGCGGCGCGAAAACTGCGTCAGCCGGGGCGAGCCCGGGTGCGGCACCACCGGGAAAACTGTGGCAAACAGACATGGCGATCGAGTGAGTGGGCCGCCAGCCAGGCTCAGCCAAAAAGTGCCAAGTCCGAACTGCGTCAGCCGGGGCGGCAAAAAACCGCGTCAGCCGGGGCGGCGCAAAAAACCGCGTCTGCCGGGGCGGCGCGAAAACCGCGTCTGCCGGGGCGGCGCGAAAACTGCGTCAGCCGGGGCGAAAGAAAAAAAAAAACGCGTCTGCCGGGGCGAGCCCGGGTGCGGCACCACCGGGAAAACTGTGGCAAACAGACATGGCGATCGAGTGAGTGGGCCGCCAGCAAGGCTCAGCCAAAAAGTGCTAAGTCCGAACTGCGTCAGCTGGGGCGGCAAAAAACCGCGTCTGCCGGGGCGGCACGAAACCGCGTCAGCCGGGGCGGCGCGAAAACCGCGTCTGCCGGGGCGGCACGAAACCGCGTCAGCCGGGGCGGCGCGAAAACTGCGTCAGCCGGGGCGAGCCCGGGTGCGGCACCACCGGGAAAACTGTGGCAAACAGACATGGCGATCGAGTGAGTGGGCCGCCAGCCAGGCACAGCCGAAAAGTGCTAAGTCCGAACTGCGTCAGCCGGGGCGGCAAAAACCGCGTCAGCCGGGGCGGCGCGAAAACCGCGTCTGCCGGGGCGGCACGAAACCGCGTCAGCCGGGGCGGCGCGAAAACTGCGTCAGCCGGGGCGAGCCCGGGTGCGGCACCACCGGGAAAACTGTGGCTAACAGACATGGCGATCGAGTGAGTGGGCCACCAGCCAGGCTCAGCCAAAAAGTGCTAAGTCCGAACTGCGTCAGCCGGGGCGGCAAAAACCGCGTCAGCCGGGGCGGCGCAAAAAACCGCGTCTGCCGGGGCGGCACGAAACCGCGTCAGCCGGGGCGGCGCGAAAACTGCGTCAGCCGGGGCGAAAGAAAAAAAAAAAACGCGTCTGCCGGGGCGAGCCCGGGTGCGGCACCACCGGGAAAACTGTGGCAAACAGACATGGCGATCGAGTGAGTGGGCCGCCAGCCAGGCACAGCCGAAAAGTGCCAAGTCCGAACTGCGTCAGCCGGGGCGGCAAAAAACCGCGTCAGCCGGGGCGGCGCAAAAAACCGCGTCTGCCGGGGCGGCACGAAACCGCGTCAGCCGGGGCGGCGCGAAAACTGCGTCAGCCGGGGCGAGCCCGGGTGCGGCACCACCGGGAAAACTGTGGCAAACAGACATGGCGATCGAGTGAGTGGGCCGCCAGCCAGGCTCAGCCAAAAAGTGCCAAGTCCGAACTGCGTCAGCCGGGGCGGCGCAAAAAACCGCGTCTGCCGGGGCGGCGCGAAAACCGCGTCTGCCGGGGCGGCGCGAAAACTGCGTCAGCCGGGGCGAAAGAAAAAAAAAACGCGTCTGCCGGGGCGGCAAAAAACCGCGTCTGCCGGGGCGGCACGAAACCGCGTCAGCCGGGGCGGCGCGAAAACCGCGTCTGCCGGGGCGGCACGAAACCGCGTCAGCCGGGGCGAGCCCGGGTGCGGCACCACCGGGAAAACTGTGGCAAACAGACATGGCGATCGAGTGAGTGGGCCGCCAGCCAGGCACAGCCGAAAAGTGCTAAGTCCGAACTGCGTCAGCCGGGGCGGCAAAAACCGCGTCAGCCGGGGCGGCGCAAAAACCGCGTCTGCCGGGGCGAATGCAAAAAAAACAAAGAAAAAAGCCCGCGCTTAATCAAAAGAAAACAAAGAAAAAAGCTTGCGCTTAATCAAAAGAAAACAAACAAAAAAAGTTCGCGCTTAAGCCTGGCGGTGGAACCACCGGGGCAAACAGACCTGGCGATCGAGTGAGTGGGCCGCCAGCCGGGGTGAGCCAAAAAGTGCAAAGTCGGAACCGCGTCAGCCGGGGCGGCGCGAAAACCGCGTCAGCCGGGGCGGCGCAAAAACTGCGTCAGCCGGGGCGGCACGGAAAAACGAAAACCGCGTCAGCCGGGGCGGCACGGAAAAACGAAAACCACGTCAGCCGGGGCGACATCAAAATGAGGAAAAAAAAAAAAAACTGCCTTAGGACACCTGCGTACACTTTCATGCGTTTGGGCATATCTCTCTGTAACACGCGCGCCCCTCGTTACGCGCGGCACTCTGTTTTCTCCGACACCCATATTTCGGCGGCATGTGGCACGCGCGCCCGTCCCTACGCACGGCACACCGCAGTGCTTTCTCGATATTTTTCTTTTCCTCCAACACCGTCATCTATAGGCTTTTAGTGACCTGTTGCTCGTGGCAAAAGTTCGCTAGCTCTGACACCTCATTCATGCGCACCGTTTTTGCGCACGGTGCTATGCCGCAAAGCACGGCAGTCGCATGCGTTTCTCTCAGGCACCTCTTTTTTGACACAACGCTGTGGTGCTTAGAAACACACCCGCCGCTTTTGCGCACAGAACTCCACCGTACAGCACGGT